>NC_071270.1:2297500-2537500 GCF_023375685.1 Ictalurus furcatus
TATATATATATATTTTTTTTTTTAAAATGTGGCCTCTCGTCTGCTCGGACTGAGCTGTTATTCAGTGCGAGAGCTAAGCGGCGTAGCCTTAGCGCAGGGTCTGGCTCATCTCCCTGTATGGAAACAGGGGCTTGTGGGAAGCAGCTGACAGTCAAAGCCCTTTATATTGTCGCTGATTGAAAGTGACAGAGTGAAAGAAGCTCTGCTCGGAAACAATGAAGACAATTTCGCGAGTACTGAAAGCGTGATTACCGAGAGAGAGAGAGAGAGAGAGAGAGAGAGAGAGAGAAAAGGAGTCTTCTATTAGTGCCGACACCCAGACAGCTGGATTATAATCTTTACGCCTTTTTCTCTCTGTTTTAACACATCACTCCCAACTAGTCATATTCTGATATTTCATTTTCAAATACTGCCAATTACCTGCCGTTTTATCTTTGTTTTACAACACTATCACAAAGCAAAGTTACACAATGTTCCCACTTACTTTCAAAGTACTCAAGCAGCCAAGCAGAGGTGTCAAGCTCCCTCTTTCGGACCATACGATGTGATACGATACACACGGCGTACGACGCGACGCAAAAAAAAAAACCCACAGTTAAACGATTCGATTCAGTTCAATACGATTCGATTCAGTTCGATACGATTCGATTCAGTTCGATACGATTCGATTCAGTTCAGTTAGATTTAACATATAATGAGAGGAATCTATGCATCCATACACAGCAGCCTGGGGTCTGCTTTCCAACCCAAGGTATGGTTGATGTTTGAAGCTTGCTTCTTTAGCTTTGTGCTGGAGCTACGAGGAAAGTAAAGGAAGTCTGATACAAAACTGTTTCCTTAAATACAGATGTACCTTTACCCAGGTCCAGATCTTCAGTGACGTCACAGCGATGTGGTTTAGGACACAGAGGGACTTCCTGTCATCAGTAAGCTGAACTGTAGCTGAACGCTAACAGTAATAAGGAGGTGGCTGTGCAGATGGTAAAATAGTATTTTGTGTCTTAAAAAGAAAAACGATTACGATGCGACGAAGCTAACGGATGCTACCGAGTAACAGAAATCAAGTACGGATTTGGGGATATTACTATCTGGGAAAGATTTTGGGTAAGACCTGGTATCTTCTCTCATCTTTAAACTAAAGAACCAAACATTGGACGCTAAACATGTCTGAACTGACGCACGACGTTCACAGAAGACTTCTGAAGATTCCATTTTCGCTGAATCATCCATTTAAACAAAATGACTGTGTTTATCTGTTTATCGTTTTTTCAGCGTATTATACACTTGACAGATGTTCACTCGGGCCGAGATAGACACATCACGCCCTTTCGAAACCTTCGACGGTAAATATACATCTGTCATTCATCTTCAGTGAGCGCTTTAGTCCGGGTTTGGGTGGCGGTGGATCCGGAGCCTATCCTGGGAACACTGGGTGTGAGACCGGAATACACCCAGGGGCAATTTACAGTTGCCAGTCCACCTACTGGTATATTTTCGGACAATGGGAGGAAACCGGAGAACTGGAGGACACCCACATGGACACGGGGAGAACATACAGAACTCCAGACAGACAGTTACTTGAACCCGGGGAAGATGAAGCGGCAAAGCAGCGACGCTACCCTACTAACAACATAGTGCACACTCCCACCTCCAACTGACCCCACGCTTATTTCCTGCTCACTGTCCGTCTCTAGACTGTGTAGGAGATTCCCAGGAGGAGATGAGCAGCAGTAATAAATCCACCCATCCTGTGCACAGAGGGCAGCTGAGGTAAGCGCTAAGATGCTCAAGTATTCCGGTGATCGTAGCTGTGTCTCTTAGAAGTGGTCATGAGGGGGCAGTTTTGGGCAGATCATCTACCCCGGTCTTTTTCACACAGCCAGAGAAACCCCAGTGTGATGAGCACTACGGCGTGTATACTGGACTTCCAATGGAGAATGTTTATCAAGTCTGTCCAGGGTGGTGGGAAATGCTCTTTTTATCAGGCTCTCGCTCACACACACACACACACACACACACACAAAGTGGTGAATATGTCTGATCAATATGCATCCTATGGAATGAATGTCTGGCAGCTCTCCATCAGCCATCTATCAGCCAATCAATCAGCCAGTGTTCGGAGAGGTCAAAAAGAGTACATCTATGGTACACATGGGAAATCCACACACAAAGGGAGTGTGTGTGAGTGTGAGAAGGATAGTGTGAGTGCTGGTGTGTGTGAGCTGGATTCGTTTTTCCATTGTGCGCTCAGCCCTCCATGTCAACCACACAATGGGCTGGTCTCAAGTCGGCCCACCTTCTCCAGTGAACATAAATATATGCCATGGGCCTTTGTGCCGTGTGTGTGTGTGTGTGTGTGTGTGTGTGTGTGTGTGGAGAGAGAGTGGACAGCGTAGGGGCCTCGGGCCCGCTCCGATAAGGCCTTCGGCTGACATTGTCCTCTAGAGATAAAAAGGACTGAAATGAAATCTGAAGGCTGAAAGAAGCCTTTTCTCCTCACACCTCCCCCTGGAGCTTATCCGTCATAGAGAAAGAGCCGGAATGGCAGTGCTTGGGAGAGAGAGAGAGAGAGAGAATAAAAAAAGCCCTGGCCAGGTACATGACCAGTTTCTCTCAACTTTCCTCTACTTCTTTAAAACAAATGGAGAAAATGAAACCCGGAGCTGGACCAAGCAGAAGGACTTTCAGCACACCGCTTCCTCTGGATTATCATCGGCTCCATTTCCCAGTCAGCTGACGATACTAAATGTTCACGCTCGCTTATGCAGACTGGAATTTTGGGCTTCATGGCAAGAAAGTGGTAGAACTGAATGAAAAATATAAACTGAGGAATGAAGAAACTGGTAGTCTAAAGGGGGGGGGGGGGGGGGTATTGAAATCGAAACTGGAATCAGAGAATGATGAGAATCGGGAGAATTTCAGGACTGGTGGGAATTGGACGACAAGAGAAATTAGGGAACGCTGAGATTAAGGGGAAAAACGGGAATCTGAAAATGACAGAAGTTGTGAAATAATCTGACTGTATATGAAGTGGGAACAATACGACTTGGAAAACAATAGGGAATTCAAAGATTTTAGGAATTGGAGAGGAGGAATCTGGGAACGTCGGGGATTAATGAGGAACAGGAATTGTTTATTGAAAAATACAGCCACAGGAATTTGGACACTACTTTTTTTTCTGGATGGGAATTGGACAATTACGCAACAACAGGAATTGAAGATGAGGATCATTTGAGAGCAAGAGGAATTAGATAAGGATAGAAACTGAAGAAGAAGAGCTGAGAAAAGATGGGAATAGGGGCACAATGGGAATTGGAGAACACATGGAATGTGGGAAATTTGATAGTAGTGGGAAATGGGGGACGGTGAGTGCTGAGCTGGTGGGTGGAATTTGATATAAACCGGATCCGACTCTGATCACTGTTCCTGGGATCGTTACTTAGATGCTTCTCCAAAGTCCATCATCTCCCGAGCAGGACAAACACTACTCTTCCTCACCTTCATCAGCTTCTAGCATCATGAGTAATCTTAGTGTTTTCATCTGTCACCTTACCTCCCCCCACTTTCTCACTCTCTCTGGCCATCATGTGCTTCCCCTCACCATGGCCCTCTCATCTCCCTCTCTTTCCTACCCCTCCCCCCCGTGACACCTGGGAGGTGAGTTCTCATTAACCTGCTGCTCTAGCACTCGATAGAACAGCGTTTAAAGGAAAAACACATTAACGCAATGTCACACCTCTGTTCCATTCACTCAAGCTGCTGCCGGTGAGGTGCAGTCCCCCAACCACACACACACACACACACACACACACACACTCTCTCAACTGTAGCAACTAAATTGAGCTGTGCAGTTGTGGGAAAATAAAGGGGGGGGGTAAAAATTTTCCAGCTGTGATTATGAACAACAACTGCACCCCCCGACATTTATCAGTTACACACCAGTGTGACATAACAACACCACTCAACCTGACGGACGAAACAATCCAGGACATCAAACAAGACTGAATACGACATCAAAGTGAAAGAGATTTAGCAATGACTGAGATCGGGGGTGGGGGTGGGTGCGGGCGCTAGTTCCAGTGGTTGCTATGGTGATGGAAATGTTTGCCTGAATATCCAATCGACAGACTGCTTATGAGTAACAACTAAAAGCAATTAGGGCTTTGATGACATGAAGATATTACACTGACAGGTTACGTGATGTGTTTTCCGAGACCGAGGACATCATCCGTACTTTTAATACACTTCTTCGTTGTTACTTGCAGGCAGCTGACTGAACATTAAAATTCGGGACCGGGATCCTCGCGAGACACAACACTCCACTCCATACCGACACTGAGGCAGAATTCCCACTCCATACCGACACTGAGGCAGAATTCCCACTCCATACCGACACCGCTGCAGAATTCCTGCTCCATACTGACACTGAGGCCGAATTCCCGCTCCATACCGACACTGAGGCAGAATTCCTGCTCCATACCGACACTGAGGCAGAATTCCCGCTCCATACCGACACTGAGGCAGAATTCCCACTCCATACCGACACCGCTGCAGAATTCCTGCTCCATACTGACACTGAGGCCGAATTCCCGCTCCATACCGACACCGCTGCAGAATTCCTGCTCCATACTGACACTGAGGCCGAATTCCCGCTCCATACCGACACTGAGGCAGAATTCCCACTCCATACCGACACCGCTGCAGAATTCCTGCTCCATACTGACACTGAGGCAGAATTCCCGCTCCATACCGACACTGAGGCAGAATTCCCACTCCATACCGACACCGCTGCAGAATTCCTGCTCCATACCGACACTGAGGCCGAATTCCCGCTCCATACCGACACTGAGGCAGAATTCCCGCTCTATACCGACACTGAGGCCGAATTCCCGCTTCATACCGACACTGAGGCCGAATTCCCGCTTCATACCGACACTGAGGCCGAATTCCCGCTCCATACCGACACCGCTGCAGAATTCCTGCTCCATACTGACACTGAGGCCGAATTCCCGCTCCATACCGACACTGAG
Organism: Ictalurus furcatus; assembly: GCF_023375685.1. Classification (NCBI taxonomy): domain Eukaryota; kingdom Metazoa; phylum Chordata; class Actinopteri; order Siluriformes; family Ictaluridae; genus Ictalurus; species Ictalurus furcatus. The sequence continues at coordinate 2,302,531 of NC_071270.1, forward strand.
GCCGAATTCCCGCTCCATACCGACACTGAGGCAGAATTCCCGCTCCATACCGACACTGAGGCTGAATTCCCGCTCTATACCGACACTGAGGCAGAATTCCCGCTCCATACCGACACTGAGGCCGAATTCCCGCTCTATACCGACACTGAGGCAGAATTCCCGCTCCATACCGACACTGAGGCAGAATTCCCGCTCCATACCGACACTGAGGCAGAATTCCCGCTCCATACCGACACTGAGGCCGAATTCCCGCTCTATACCGACACTGAGGCCGAATTCCCGCTCCATACCGACACTGAGGCAGAATTCCCGCTCCATACTGACACTGCTGAATATTTCCACATCTGAGAATTGTTCCTATCGTCCGTTTGCGGTTTATTCCACGCCGACTTTGGGTTTAAATCCGAATACAGAAACGGATATTTGGAGCATGATACAGATACAGGTAATGACCCTGCATTACATCCCTACTGTATATATTTTGTACCGATTACTGCATTTTTCCACGTTTAATGTAAGTAATCATCGAGCAGGAGGCGGGGTTTGCCCGAATACAAATAAAAAAAAGAAAAACAGCACAACTTACAGCAATCTGCTGCCTTTTACATCCAAAAAAACTAAGCAAAAAAAAAAAACAACCTAATAGTGTTCTAGGCATATATTTGTGTGTGAGAGAGAGATGGAGAGAGACATGGAGAGAGAGAGAGAGATTGATTCATCATCCTGTCACACCAGTGTACCGCTGCGCCCCTAACAGACGTGTATCCATCAATAAGAGGAGCAGATTCTTCCTCCTAGCATATGAAGGAGTGTATACACGCTGTGCATAGTAAGCATATTCGGCTAGATACCAGCCAGGACGGGTTAATAAGCTGGGGAAGCGGCCGGGAAGACTGACACGTTAAAAATAAAACACAGCCTATTAAAACCCCCTCCACCCACAGCATGCTGGAAAAGAAACCTTGACAAATTGGAAGACAGACGCCTTTTCCCCCTGCACTTCACTTGCAGACAATCCTGGAGCAGTTACACCCACAAACACTCAGACGTAGGTGGGGCACACACACACACACACACACACACACACACACACACACACACAGTGTTTATTATTCAAGCGTGAAACCAGAGAGGCCCACGGGAGACGAGCCATACATGTAACAACACATGGAAAGTGTAAGGATCGCTCCCAAAGCCAAGCAGGGGCATAAACAAACAAATCCAGAGGCCAGGAAGAAGAAAAAAAAGAAAAGAAAAGAAATCAGGGATGGCTCTAATTACAGCTAAAAGTCACGAGGAAGCCCGAGAGTGTGTGCGTCGGCATGCGCTGTTGCTGGAGAAACAGTCATCATTAAGCAATTTGTTCTCTTTTATTACCGCCATTGTAATTAGAAATAATTGAATTGCGGAGCGAGGCGTTCGCCGTCGCGCGCTGCCCGTATCCGAGACGCTATCGTTCTCCTCTTATCAACGAGAGCCACAATCATATCTGTGCCATTAGCATTTTGATTGAACACAAAGGAAACACAAAGACCGGGAAGCGTGTACGGACAATGTGCGCGCGCGTGCATGCGATCGCTCTCGGGCCAACGTTTTTCAGGGACTTTTCACCGGGGATGTGCCACTCTGCACAGATACCAACAGCACAGAAGACGGACGGAGGGAGGAAGAGACGGGAGAGAGGGACTCCAGAGCGGAGACTCGGTTCGGGTCAGGAGGCGAGGAACAAAAGTGCAGGAAGAAGAAAAAGAACCCAGAGCAAAGTGGCATTTGAGAGACGTTAATGTGGGAGGGATGAAGCAGCGGAGGGGTTTGATGGATGGAGGAGAGAAAGCGAGGGATCACGGAGCGAGACTCCTTCGAGACCGGAACGAGAGAAAGAGAATCCTCAGGACACGCAGGGACGGAAAGAGCACGAGAGTCTCCTGAGGGCGGAGGAGAAAAAAGGGTCACCCAGACAGCGGAGACAGGTGGAGACGTCACGTGAACCGAGGAAGAGACATGTCTTCTCTCTCTCCGTCAGTGTGTGACTGCAGGCTGATGACTGTAATGCACAATTCTTCTGATGTCATTTAAACCATCACCTTTTGCAGAGAACCGCCCCCCCCCCCCCCCACACACACACAGTTTGTGTGTGATAATTGTTCTCTGCCAAGTTTAGATCACAATCAGATCTCCCAGATGATTAAAATGGAAAATTCTCACATAACCGTGTAACTGTGCATCGCATATAACAGCGCATAATGACAAGACGCATGAAAGATTGTTCTGAGCACAATACCTGCTAAATAAAAGAGTGTACACACGAGGCGCGTGCGTGCGTGGAGGTCGTAAGGACCTTGCTGATTTTTAAACTATTGAGCATTTCATAAAACACAAAATGACATTATTCTGTCGATTACAGTTAGGCAGAGAACCACCATCGCCTGACATAAAACCGCAAACTTTATCCGGTGCAGAAAGGGGAGGGGGAGGGTAACGAATCATTTGGGGAGCCGAAAAAGAGTCGACTCCCATCGGAGAGCCGAGACCCGAGTCAAATGATCTGACTCACTGAGATTCCCATCACTGCTGCTCTACTGCTCTAGCGTGGAGCTTCACTTCTGTTTTTTTTTTTAAGTTCACTGCTGTAGCACAGAAACATCTAGAAATATCAGTAACCCTGGTGAGCTTAAGATTATTTCGAGTCCATGTCAATTTCACCGAGTCCATTTTAAATTTTTACTCCACAAGACTTCGCGAAGGCCGCAGGGAATACAGATGGGAATAATTAAGGGGAAACTATCGATAGGCGCACACGTTCAGGGGAAAGGAACCGATCAGAAGACGAGCTTGGGACCAAAACAGGAAACCAAAACAAAACCAGACGGTCCACTGGAGTCGCGATAGAAATTCGCGAGGTAGAAAAAGCGACGGCTCTTTAACGAATCGAATACTCGTCCGGTCGACGGTTTTATATTCACGTTTGCGTCAACGCTCTCCACAGACGTTACCCGGTTGGTTTGTTTAGCATACTTCGCGTACGAGCGCTCCAAGTGGCAAAACGTCACGACGATTTCCGAGGCTACAGGAAGAAATCTGCAATCCTGGAAGCCTTCCGTGTTGGAATAAATCGGCCTCGACGCTCGGTTGTTTGTTTAGAATAAATATTGACAGTTTGGCTGCGTAGCATGTTTTTTTTTTTCCCCCTGCAGAGTTCAGCCAGCTACGGTACGACGTCCGGGACGCGGCGAGCAAAGTCTCCGCACGACGTCGTACGCCTAGGCCTTAAGATGGTAGCTTTAAAAGGTCCGAGTCGCTGACGTCTGCTCGCCGCAACAACCGTTTCCGTTTACACGTGCGATACAGGCTGAAGCGTGCAATCTGCAAAGTATCACGAGGCAAAACGCTTACTCTAACGTATCCACAGAAACAAACACAGGCACGTTACCCTTCGGCTAAATCCCAGATTATAACATCCACGTGGCTTTAGAGTGAAAGTCTCCGCATCCGTCAGAGCAGAAAATATCAAATATAAACATACACCGTCTGGAAAATACGGGAGGGGAGTACGAGTCGAGTCGGGGAGTTGAGGTAAGTCCTAAAGGAAGTCACAACTCCTGTGCAGATACATAAAAGTCTCCACTTCTCTCTCTCTCACACACACACACACACACAGAGCTCCGCTCTCCCAGTCATCACTTATCAAAGTGGCTGTGTGATCTGCAGAGAACTCGACTAAACACAGATGCTCACCTCACCAATACAGCTCCAGCGCAATTCTCTGGTGTGTGAGATCAGACGAACCACACACACACACACACACACACACACACACGTTCATCCGACGTACACGGTGGGGAGGCGTGAGAACTAAACGGTTAGATCGGATAGCTCTGTAGACGGTAACCATCAGCTCAGAGTGCTGGTGTAAGTAGTGTCTACACTCCTGTAGAAACGCCGTTTCCTCTTCCTTACCTCTCCTTCCTGTTTCGTCTTCTATAGTTAAAAGGACAATTTTTTTTTAAAATAAATAATAAATAAATAAATAATGGGGGTTAAATTAAAAAAAGCAAATAAAGGAATAAATATATGGATTAATAAATGAATGGCAGAAAATTGGGTTAAATTTCAAATAAATAAATAAATAAATAAATACATAAATAAATAAACGAGCCATTAAGGCCACGTTGGAAAGGATGCAGTAAAAATCCAAAAAGGTACAACAAGGATATTTTTTCCACAGCAAAAACGTTTACAGGCCTAACGATCGTGTGCATTCTCGAGAATTTTACTCCGAATGATTAAATGTGTTTTCAAACCCAAAGAACATTTCCTGCCCTTCTGATGATGTAATGGTTCACCAGTAACACCAGTGGGAATGCGTGACGGTTCAGTGGTTCCACAAACCAGCGTCAGAGCCTACGGTGGGAAAACAGTTCGGAGTTTGAGCATTAGTTTTCTCAAAAGCACTAAAACACTGCGGTTATTTTATCCGGTGGAGAAAGCGGGCTGGACGTGATGCATGCTCTACCGTTTAGGAAACTCTGAGGAGTGTTTACACGAGGAGAGAAAGGCTTAGAGAACAATTGCTTCTGCATCGTTCTGAATCAATTTCAGCGGCCGCATTAAGATTCATGGATCTCTCTCTCTCTCTCTTTCAAACAGCAGATACAGAAAAGGAGGAGAGAGGGAAGATGAAATCATGGAAGAATGTCCTTGATGGATAGAAAGAGACATTGCACGAGGTGAAGGGGGGAAACCCGAGGGAACGCACGCTTGACAACAGGTTTGTTTATTACACACACACACACACACACACAATGGAAAAGGTGGACTGAAGCTTAATTGAGAGAAAAGAGAGTGCAATTAGCGCTGCGGTGCCATTAGCAGGACAGTGGGTGGGGAGTCTGAGAGTGACTGGCAACCCGTCAGGGCAACGCATCACTGCATAGACAGCTCATAGAGAGCTCATGATATACGAGAGAGAGAGAACAAGAGATGGCATATGAGACAAAGAAAAGTAGAGAGAGAGAGAGACACAGGTGGAGCTGAATGAAGTGGGGACAAAGGAAGGAAAACAGGAGGATGATGGAGAGGAATGAGAGGAGGTAATGAGTCTCTCTCACAAATGTCCACACATTAGCTCTCTCTCCATCCTGTGTCCTCCTCTCTGAGTAACTAATGAGCCGGCAACCTGGCCTCCCATTTCACATACACACACACCCCCCCCACCCACCCACCCACACACGGCCAATTTAGAGTCACCAATCCACTCGCTGTTTTGGGGCAGATACCTGGAGCTGTGAGGTGGTGATGAAATGAACCACTTCTGAATATTATTTATATAAACCAACTAGCAAACATGCACACATTTAATAAACAAATCACAGCATTCGCCGTGTGTGTGTACATATATATATATGCATGTATATATATATAGAGGGAGAGAGAGAGAGAGAGAGAGAGAGAGAGAGAGAGAGAGAGAGAGTTAATCATACTTTACTCATTTTAGCTGAACATCATGACTACTAGTCATCCTGACTACTGCTTCCTGTCGCCTTCCGGTGGAAAAGACATACTGAATACTAAACTGTAAAGTACATGAGGTTCTAATAATAAAGATTATATTTAAACAAAATATCTCCTGAGTTTTTGCTTTAAAGAAAACAAAATGTCCCATTCCTAATGAAACATACATACCCATTATATGAAAAACACACCTGACTCCTCCACTGGGAGAGAGAGAAGTGTACAGGCCTGTCTCAGCTGTCAGAAAGAGGGAGGGAGGGAGGGAGAGAGAAAGGTGTGGGGAGGGAGGGAGAGAGAGGTGTGGGGAGGGAGAGAGAGAGGTGTGGGGAGGGAGAGAGAGAGGCGTGGGGAGGGGTACGCAGGAGCAAGAGGAAGAGGGAAGGTAAAGGTTTAATAATGGATGCTGCAGTCGTAACCCTGTTCACTCATTATCCACATCTGATCGCACTCATGGCGAGGTGTATGCCCTCACCACCAACTAGTTATTACCTGCTTTATTATTTATCAAAACCATTTCCACAACAAGCGGCTGATCGCACAGCTGAGAGCCCTCGGCCAAACCCCCCGTGTTCCGCTGTTATGCAGGTTAAAACGCACGAGCCAGCCGCTGAGAAACCGGAATCAGACTACAGCTCACAGAACATCCACCCGCGACCCTGAACTCCGGCAGAGAGGAGCGCGCATCTCAGAGACGCGAGTTTTGGTGGTCTGATGTTTTAAAGATACATTTTAAGCAGCCGAGGTTTCAGTGCGATTCAGTTCTGTGCAAAACAAACTTTTAGCGGACGGATTTGGGAAACTCCTACAGAGACTGGACAGATTACACACCACATGGATTGACGGAAACCACGCCTTCACTGAGGTTCACAGTGGGCACACCTCCTTCTCTGAGGCCAACAGTGGCCACACCTCCTTCCCTGAGACTAACAGTGGCCACACCTCCTTCCCTGAGACTAACAGTGGCCACACCTCCTTCTCTAATATGAACACACAGACCACACCTCCTTCTCTAAGATCAACAGTGGCCACACCTCCTTCCCTGAGACTAACAGTGGCCACACCTCCTTCTCTAATATGAACACAGAGACCACACTTGCTTCTCTGAGGCCAAAAGTGGCCACACCTCCTTCCCTGAGACTAACAGCGGCCACACCTCCTTCCCTGAGACTAAGAGTGGCCACACCTCCTTCTCTAATATGAACACACAGACCACACCTCCTTCTCTAAGATCAACAGTGGTCACACCTCCTTCTCTAATATGAACAGAGACCACGCCTCCTTCTCTGAGACTAACAGTGGCCACACCTCCTTCCCTGAGACTAACAGTGGCCACACCTCCTTCCCTGAGACTAACAGTGGCCACACCTCCTCCACTGAGACCAACAGTGGCCACACCTCACATGTCACTGGGACACAGAGTACAGAATTGCTAAGAATGACTAAGAATGACAGGCACAGAAGTCACGCCTCCTTCACTGACACATAAGCCACACCTTTACTAGGACAGATACAAAAGCCACACCTCTATCATTACGAGGAACACAGAGGCCACACCTTCACTGGGACAGATAGAGAAGCCACACCTCTTTCACAAGGAGAGATGGAGGCCACACCTCCTTCACTGGGAGGGATACAGAGGCCACACCTCCCTCTTTAAGAGGAACACAGAGGCCACACATCCGTCAATGAATTGATGAAACAGAACATCCTGACTTGCTCAAATTACATGTTGGGCCAGGACTTCCAGAACATTCTGGAAATAAACACGACTAAGTAACATCAGCCAAACACAAACATCAGCTTGTGTTTTCACCCGTTAAGACAAAAAGTTAACGGCTCCAGGCAGGTCGAAAATTAAAGTCTGCAAATGTTGAATTCAGAGTGACACAATGCTGCGAGCATTAATATCCCAGAATCAATTAAATGCTGAATTAACAAGAGTGTGCAAATAACACTCCGTCAATATTTACTCAAAACACATAAAAAGAGAGCGCAGCGGTTTGGAGAAGGGGGTGTGTGATATGACACACTCCTTTATAAAGGATTAATCTCGCCGGAGAAATTACTTAGATCCGACCTTCACTCGTTCTGCCCAAGGCTCTGAAAAGAAGAGTTCAATATAATTTAAACCAAACACGCAAAGACATGTTTGATGTCCTTTTTTTTTTTTTTAAAATCTACAATCTAACGTAGCTAACGAGTAAAGTCTCTCTCACCCAAAATCTCTTTTTTTTTTCCACTGAATGTCTGCATCGACCCACATCCAGTTCTTCAGCAATACCACCAAGACTCGATCATGTGGTTTAGGACACAGCCTAGAAACATGAAGAAACGTTGACCTTGTGGAGAAATGCTGTCACAATGTGGTGTCGGCCATCTTGGGAAATCAGAATCACCTTTATTTGCTTGTTTTTTTTCTTTCTTTTTTTTTTGTTTACCCCTAATGCTAGTTCACCCTAGGCTCCACCTCCCAGAGTTCGAAGACAGCAACGTGCGATAAGAATAGATATGAATTTGTAAATATCGACTCAAAAGTTTAAGAAATTAAACCGCAGCAAGTGTATATGAAGATTGCGGCTGTATTTATGGAAATGATTTTGTAAGAAATTGGCTTCCATCAGTTGTTGAGCTGCATGGGCCTTGTAGCTCTAGGGGAAAATTGTTGGAAATTGCGTTTTTGCCGAACTAGAAAAATTACCTAGGAAAACCAGAGTTCAGTCATTTTCTCTTCTACACTCCGAGTTAATGCGAGTGTCCCAGAGTTCCGACTCCCTCGAAGAGAAAGAGAACCACCGAGTTAGTGTTCCTAAATCAAATCATTTTTCCTCGATGCAATAAAGAAAAGTTCGGTCAAAAAAACTTCAGTGAGTCAACTCAATAAAAAAAAACTGTAGGCTCAGTAATGCACAGATACACAGAGAGAGAGAGAGAGAGAGAGAGAGAGAGAGAGAAAGAGAGAGAGAGTGTGTGTGCGAGAGAAAGAGACAGAGAGAGAAAGGAAGAGCAAGAGAGACAGAGAAAGAGAGAGAGACAGACTGAGAGAAAGATGGACAGGGAGACAGAAAGACATATTGAGAGAAAGACAGACAGAGAGAGAGAGAGAGAAAGAGAGACAGAGATAGAGAAAGAGAGACGGACTGAGAGAAAAACGGACAGGGAGACAGAAAGACAGAGAGAAAGAGAGAGAGAGAAAGACAGAGAGAGAGACAAACAGAGACAGAGAGAGAGAGAAAGACAGACAGAGAGACAGAGTGAAAGGGAGACAGAAAGAGAGACAGGGAGACAGAGAGAGAGAGACACAGACAGGGAGACAGAGAGAGAGAGACACAGACAGGGAGACAGAGAGAGACAGACAGGGAGACAGAGAGAGAGAGACAGAGACAGGGAGACAGAGAGAGAGACAGGGACAGGGAGACAGACAGAGAGAGAGACAGAGAGAAAGAGAGAGATGGCAGATGAGTGTGGCAGTGGGGTGATCAGATCAGATGGGTGGAGGGTACAGTATGTCTCCACCCAAACACACACACACACACACACACACTCTGTGCTGCTGGCACAACACAACACAACACAGCTGTTAATAGTGCTCACCGCATTAGATATTTATAAAGCTCGGCCCACGAAGCTGCCAGCACTCGTTTAATATGAAAACACAACTCCGCTGCCTCAAACACATTTCCAGACCTTATGTTTACCGCCGCCTCGGCAAGCCCCAACGCCACTGGGGTTTACGCTCCACTTTAGCAGGAGACTGTGGTCTGGAGTATCAACAATGGGCCTTGCTTTCCATCTCCTTCTCCCTCCATCATTTTCTCTCTCTCTCTCTCTCTCTCACACACACACTTTCAGTGATAAACAACGTAAAGCAGATTCTCAGAAACGAAACCCATCTTCAAAAGACAGTGTTTTACACATAATGAATGCGTCCTCCTCCTATAGAAGTCTACTCAAAGGGAAAATAGCACAGCTGCCTCACAACTCCAGGGTTCCAGGATTGACCCTGGCTGTGGGGTATCCCCACGTCCCCATGTGTGGGTATCTTCCAAGACTTCGCTAGTTGGAGGATTTCCAAGTCTAAATTACCCCTAGAAGATGGTGTCCACCAATGGACTGGAATCCCAACCAGAGTGTACTCCTGGCTGGTGCTCAGGTCCACTGCGGCCTTAACCAGGATAACGTGCCTACTGACGACACCGTTAGACGAGAGTTCCATGAAGCAGCGAGGACTCCTGTAGGACTGTCCTCCCTCCGTCTCTGGGGGAGTTAAATATGTTCAGTAATGATGAAGGGATCAGGCCAGATTCTCCATGCTGCTGGACGGATAGAGCTATAACAGGTCAAAGGTTACATAACTCTATTTATGAATGATTTGGCAGCAGGGGGTTTCATTTCCTGGAGACTCCATCTACACACAGCTGCAGGGTCTGCTTCCTTCCTCTGGCTTAAAAAAAAAGAAAAGAAAAAAAAAAAGTCTATTATCTGCTGGAGAACGTCCTTCATGCCTGTGCGGCATGAAGAGAGGACACGGAATGGGGCGAGCGTGACTAAATTCGGTTTTTAATAGCATGGTGCGTTGATTCCTTATCTGATTAAGACTGCCTCGGTTCTGGTCTGGTCTCTCCGTCTTGCTGTGTGGACTTGCAGTGCCAAGCTCTCCAAGCCCGGAGCAAGCGACCTCTTTGGCAAGTCCTACGAGGACCGTTTGGTCATTAACGAGCGAAGAGGGCGTAATTAGCCGGAACGGGCAACAAGGTGGGCAAGGGGGCGGTAGACCTGGGCAGGCAGTTGAGGTGCAACGGAAGTGTTAGGTGCTGCCTGAATTTCATGCCCTTCCTCCTACACACACACACACACACTCATAAATGCATGCTTTTCTCCTGGCAGCTGGCTGATGAGCTGAGCAGTGATTAAGAGTGAGTGAACACATCATTTCCTTTGTCACTGTGATGAGGCCTGGGAGAAAAGCCCTCGGGTGGGAAAAGGAGAGAGAGAGAGAGAGAGAGAGAGAGAAGAGAAAGAGGAGGATGCATGTGATTAGGTGTGCCATTTAAATGACATTCACACTAATCGCTGACATCAGGTTAGTCGCTAGGAAAAAAGAAATACCATCGAGAGTTTTCGCAGCTAATGGTGGAGGTGCCGGAGCTTCTAGACGACGGCGCCGAATCTCGCCTTGTTCCTAATTCCATTTGCCGAGAGTCGTGGTTAAGCAGGCGAGTGGGCCTGTGGGAAATCACCCACAATTCCCTCTCTAGACCAACACCGCACACCCTTGTGCTCACTTGGGCACACACATTATAATGACTACTAACTCACCTCTAAAGGAGTTCTGCTCAACAGCGTCCTTTCCACCAGCTCAGGCCTGGTCAGACAGAGCCGAGCGGGGGGGTGGGGGGGGTGGGGGGGACGGGACAAAAACCACCTTGATAACATATGAAAGTCTGCGGCTGAAGTCACGGTGCCTTTCAGGCGGGATAGAAACACTCCTCTATTTGAACTGTAATCCCTTCTTTCCTCCTGCGAACAGTGCGGATGTAGAGGAGCTCGTCAGAAGCCAGAAGTGAGGGAGAACACGGGGAGAGGGGCAGGGTGCTTCCTCTGACTGATGGAGGGATCGGAAAACAGAGCAGGGGCAATTATTTGGGAGGTTTGGAAAGGCACTTAACCCGTTCGTATTAGAAGACGAGTCGGTTGGCCTCCCGGATGAGACGAGGCTGCTACTGTTTTTGGGTTGAGGGTGATCGTCACGTAACTCTCGCTGAAGGAATAGCGAAATGCTCAGTGCTCGGTTGCGCGCATTTTCGCTTCCTCGCCGGTTTCATTTCGCGACGACTGTAAGACGGCGTCGAAAAATTTAATAAATAACGTGAAGGGATGGATAAATGGAAAAGGTCTAAGACGACGGTGGGTTCAGAAGACGCAGAAGGTTCCGGTCTTTTCCCGTGAGGACGACGAGAAGTCTATCGCACGCGTGACGTGTCTAGTGAGCGGACGAATAGATTTTAACTTGTTGTTTTTACGACTTTAGAACGATAACATAATGGATTATTGTTTACGGCTTGTATTGACTCGGGTGATGTGTGTGCGTGCGTGCTGGAAACGTGGCCAAAACTTTCGAACGTTCTCCTCCGTTACTCTACGGTCTGACCCGAGCTCTCTTGAACGTGAGGTCTATACACTGCAGCAACCGGTCACGTGAGGAACCAACACCGATTTTGTGGCTTTACGATGTTAAAATACTGTAGGCTTGCTCACGCACCCCTGTTGCCAGAATAGCAATCTTGTTCTATTATTATTATTATTATTATTATTATTATTATTATGGAGCACACTTGATGCAACCAGCTATCCTCCTAGCGGGGCATTTTGCATTGTGTATGTGGAGGTTTTTAAGCACGGGAAACATCGAAATGTGAGAAAACAAACCTCTCTGGTGCCGGGAATGACCGGACACAAAGATTTAAAATTCTCATTTGCATATATTAGTAAGAATTTGAAACATTTTGAGACAACACATTATTTGGTTAATGATTAATTATGGATTTCGGTCGTTAACCTGTTTGTCTTTTTTTTTTTTTTTACGTATTTATATTGGTTTTGTAAATAATCTGCAACATGGACCATTCATGCCAATTAAGCTCTGCTGAATTCAAATTATTTCAGAGAGAGAGAGAGAGAGAGAGAGAGAGAGAGAGAGAGAGAGAGAGGGAGGACTGTGAATGTGGGTAGTGGAAAGCAGGATTGCCTGGCACTCATCTGATGCCAACCGCACCGTCTCTCATGCCAGACAGTGGAGATTTCCCACCTCTCTCTCTCTCTCTCTCTCTCGGATAAGCGAGTGCCCCCTAACGCACACAGCACGTTGCCTGATTGAAGAGTATTTTGGCTTTGTCCTTGACAATCAACTTAAGAGCAGGATGGAGGCATTAGCACTGCCTTAGCATGACAGGATCGGAGCCTTTAATGCCTCGTCTCATTATTCCCGATATTAGAATAGCAGAGACAAAGCCGGGCGCAGACGAATACTTTTAACAGTTATCAGACACAGGCAGGCACATCATGAAATAATAAAAGAACACACACACACACACACACACAAACACACAAGCTTGGAGCGGTAGCTGAGCTTCTTGCTGCAGGCTGGGAACTGAACCGGCTCCCTGTGCTGCAGATCCAGGTAAGCAGATTAGAGAAGCGCACAATGCAGCCTTCTGTTTCACTTCCAGGAACAAACCAGTGCTTTATGCTACACACATACACACACTCACACAAAACAACACCTTGTCCACAGCCAAGAATTCCTCGCTCAGCCCAACACCTGTCTCTCTCCATCTTTTTTTTTCTTTCTTTTTCCTCCCGTCTCTCTCTCTCTCTCTCTCAGGCCTGAGCCACTCTTCCCGCGGCGAATCAGCTTTCATCCCTACGCTTCGCTGTGACCAATCGCAGCTTAAGTTACTTACACTTGCATCATTTTTTAAAAAACTACAGAATTTTAACCTGCGATCAGACACGCTCTTTGTTAACTCTGTGGATTGGATGCCATCTGGATGCTAACTCTTCCCCGGCTCTATCGGGGATGCACGCTAGCGTTAATGTTTCACGCCGTTTCATCATCTACCGGTTCATTAAAGGAAACAAGAGGCTTGGGGGGGGGGGGCAGAATCGGGGTGCGCCGGGGACATCAAGGTGATCCTCGATTTGTTTTACGGAGTTGTGGGGGGGGGGGGGGGGATAGGGGGTACGTAACGTGCATAAGGAAAAGTCAAGGTGAAACAAAAAGCGCAAACACTTGTAGACGAGAGCGTGGGAAATGAGATCTGCTCAAAAACCAGGTTTAATAATAAATAAATAAATAAATAGATAGATAGATAGATAGATAGATAGATAGATCTGCTGTGTGGTGCTGGTGAAGTTTCTCTCAGTGATCAGTGATTCCCCATCACACAGACACACGCATCAGGGATCAACATCAACACCCACCGCCTGCCGGGTAAGCCAGGGTTTGACAGGAAAATAAGGGGTTAGACTGCACAGTCGGACACACGCAGGTTGAACAGAGCTCTACGAGGCCATAAAAAAAGGGCCTTTTCCTTTTGCATTCATCTGTACAATAATTCTCTTTAATATGCGGTACACGTCTTAATAGAAATGCAAACTGTGCAGAACAATAGTGTGCATCTCAGAACTGACGAGTCGTTGGTTGATATTAAAGCTCATTTCAGCCTTGGAGGAAAGATGCAAGCACAGCAGTGTGTGAGCTTCCTGTTCACGACACATCCTATACATATCGTACAGCTTCAGAATCCCGAAATCTGATCGGCTGCGTTCGCACGTCCGTGCACCAAACGCCCGGACTCGGACACCAGGAGCTTTTGGAGCGAGGTTCACTGGACTGAAAGAACGAACGGGGCGTCCTCGCATATCCTCTGATGGATTCACAGGAAAAGGGCCCTCTTGTAAAAGAATAAGGCGTTTAGTGATAAAATGCACCCTAGCAACAGCTGGACTTCAAAAAAAATATTCTATTTGCTTATAATTATACAGTTTAAAACATTGTATTCGTTAGCAAGGCTGTCCTCTTGCTAACGTCATGCAAGTTAACGTCCTCACTTTAACAACACTGTTAGGTAAACCCCCCCCCCCCAACCCTTAACCTCCCAATCATATTAACAGCCGCTGAACATGGAAATGTCTCAGCGTTATGATTATTTCTGCACGTCTTGCCGCTTCTTCAAACTGATTAAAGATGTCTGAGGAAAAACCGAGCCTAGAATCCTAGATGAGACAGACAGCGAGCAGGAAAGAGACAATGTTCCTCCACAGCCAGAACAATGAACTCCTTCAAACACATGCACACACACACACACCTCCAGTGTGAGCATCGGTGAGAGCAGAGCCATTGCATTAACCCACAATGCAGCAGGGCAGCAGGACTGATGGCTTTGGAAAGCTCAATTTCCAGCACAATCGTCCTCATTTTAGTGCTGTAAATGCCAGCGAGATGCTGTGCTCCACACGCTTTTGTGTGAGGACCTTGCTCTCTCAAGACAGAGGCCTCAAACGAGAGAGAGAGAGAGAGAGAGAGAGAGAGAGAGAGAGAGAAGGATAAGGAAGGACAAAGCGAGCGTATCTTGGCTTCGGTGGTCACCTGGAAAGAATGGCTGAAGAATAGTGTTCAATAGTCTAACCAAGGAAAAGGTACAAGAGAGTATAAGAGAGAAAGGGGGAGGGAGAGAGAGAGAGAGAGAGAGTGAGAGAGAGAGCGCTATTCTAATTGGCATTCACTACTTCAAGTCCCTGATGTGCGTCTCTAATTCTCTCCTTTTCCCTCAGACCTGGTGCCAACCCTGGTTCGGCCAACCATCAGACCTACAAGTTTGATCCATTACCTCAGACGTGGGCGTTTATTTACGCACAAACATGATGCATCATACGAGGCAAAGATGTGGAGAAAGGGGGGGAAGAAAAAAAACCCCCAAACAAACAAACAGAGCCTCCATTATACTCAAGGGGGCATTTATTTATTTGGCATGACTTTTTGGCTCCACGTCTTCCTTCAGAAAGGAGCGCCACTGGAAACCACCACAAGAGTTCTTCTGACTGAATCAACTCCGTCCTACGCCGAAACGCAAGTATCCTGATGGGGGCGTGGTCTCTTCCAGGACTGACCAGATCCCAAAAGCGACGAGAGATTACGGCGTGATGTGCAAGACGGCGAGAGCGCTCTCCAGCACCGTCATCATAAACCCAGGGAAAATCTTTTGGAAGGATGGTGTCCATCGCTCCAGGACAGTCTGGAAGCTCTTCTGGAGCTCCAGCAACTTATGTTGTTTTTTTTAATTTGTGACCTTTCTGTATGGGCTTGTACTATTTTTAGCTATTTACTGTGTATAAGAGGCTTTTGCTAGATTGGGGTTTAGGGATGTAGCGATTAATCAACATCATCATTATTTCAGGTGGAACTTAAATACTGACACCATTTCTGCAGAGACCAAAATCTAACCTGCAAATAAACGAATCGAGTCTGTGTCACTCGAGACGGACAGACACCCATTACGTAAGAGCGGTCTTTACCCTCGTAGCTCCAGCGTCGTCACCAGATGGTTTGGAGAATCGACTACATTTGGTTGGAGGAAGAAAATATTGAAATGACACTTTATATAAACACTTCGAGTTCAAACGTCACGGTCCGTCAGTTCCAGACTTGCACTTCAGTGCTGTAACGGAACTGATTTTGTGGCTCGAGAGCTGATACTTTTGCGGTTCAAAAGCGTGGAACGGTTCCGGATTAGGCTGAGCGCCGGTGGAAAAGCGCTACGGCGCGGTGTCTCTCCTCTTCTCCCGGTCTCTTGTTTCTCTGCGCTAGTTAGCAGGATTGAAAACCACTCACTCGCTCGCTCGCTCGTTCGTTCGAGATCCGTCCCTGTTTAAAACACCGAAGTCCGTGTATGGAGCTCAGATGACGTCGGAGAGGAGAGGAGCGAGACAGAAACCTTCTCCCTCGGGCTGCTTTAATTTAACCTCCATGCGAACGCACCGGGGGCCGAGGCCGAGATCTGCTCGATAAGCCTCAATCAGATTCCTCTGTGAGATGACCTGCTCGAGTCTGAAGGGCGTTTAACATTCGAGAGAGAGAGAGAGAGAGACTGTTAGAGACGGAGAGCGAGATATAGAGATATATAGATAGTGTGTCAGACAGAGAAAGCCAGAGAGACAAAGAGAGACTGCTAGAGACAGAGAGAGCAAGATAGAGAGATATATAGATGGTGTGCGAGAGAGAGAGAGAGACAGAGAGAGAGAGAGAGAGAGAGAGAGAGAGAGAGAGAGAGAGAGGTTGGTGTGAAAGAGGACGGTGTGTCAGCGGGTCCTGAAGCAGAAACGCTCTCCACGCTTCATTACAGACCAAAATAAAAGAGGAAAGAGCTGCTATTCTCGACTGTGTGTGTGTGTGTGTGTGTGTGTGTGTAGGAGCCTGTTTAGTCATTCAGTGGGAAGTTTCCAGATGACCCACAATGCATCTAAACCGTTCTACTGTATGTATGTCAGTGCAGAGTCAAAGTGAAACAGCGCCGGAAACCTACCAAGACACACACACACACACACACACACACACACACACACACACACACACACAGAGAGTAAGAACTGCACCTGCTGCATGCAAATGACTCAATTGCTGCTGCTTAAGTTTATTATTCCTTATTAACTCTAACTCGCATTCTTGTCAATCTTAAGAACGACTGCTTTGGAAAAGATTACAGATCAAAATCCATTTCAAATGCACTGCTCAATAAACCAGTGTGTGTGTGTGTGTGTGTGTGTGTGTGAGACTAAAGCAGACAGGAGTGTAACTCCTGTTATATATGCTGCACCTGTGCTTTGTTATTTTAACCCAACGCCTTGTTACACCTCTCTGGATACAGATAAACACTGACTGCTCACGTTCTCCACAGTTTCCGGAAATTTCTCTCGACACAATTCGAAAGGAGACGGCGAACGTTTCTGCTTCCGCTATGGGAAAGGTATTCAAGCGGTTCGAAGATACGAGAAAGCCGTCGCTATGCAACTAGAACCACGGAGACGGCGCACGGCCGCGATCTTACGACGGAGGCTAAAGGTTTAGCTAGCAGGGACGTCGCCGCTGACGGTTTTACATACGACGACGTGAAGGCGGGACGATGATGGAAACGACACCAAACTGTTGGGAGCGTCAACGTTTCCCCTCAGATGTGTCGGCAAACCCGTATGAAGAGACCCGGCTAAAATGACACCGCGATTGAACTTTAAACTAGCACGAAGCGCTAATCGGAATCTCATTTCCGCCATGTTGAGGAAAAACAGAAGAGAGGGGACGTGCGCGTGCGCGTGATCCGTTCTAAAAAAAAAAAAAAACTCGACACTCCGGACGTTTCAAACATGTTTCGGGGTAAGAGGAGCACGATTCTGTTCAAATGATTCGTTTTAATATGAAGTCTCTCCCCATCTCTCTCTCTCACACACACACACACACACACACACACACACACACACACACAGTGAATGCAGCATTAGCATTTAACGCATTGTGCGCTTGTAGGACAGGAGCACTGTGTCTTTGCAAAGTCCTCTGCTTTAGGACGAAGCCTCTTCCTAATCTCAGATAAAGACAGATAAAACAGACAGAGATAATGACAATGCTTCCCTACAGCATTATCACAACCCTTATCTAACACACACACACACACACACACACACACACACACACACACACACACACACAACAGCAGCCAAGGTATATAAAACTCCCCAAACCCTCAGATCAAAACCTGGACATGTAGGGGGTTGGCACTCCCCCCCTCCATCGATCCTTCTTCCATCACACGCTTCTTCTGATTCGACAATCAGTCAACAAGCGTCAATGAAACAGACAGCTCTGATAAAGGCAGGAGCGCGGCACTGACACGCTGATAGAGGACAACCCGCTAACACACGCTCGCACACACGGACACGGACGACTTAACAGCGGGGCGCCGTTATACATGTGTGTAAAGAGTAAAGAGTAAGCTCTTACCTCTGTGTCTGTTAGTGGTCTTGTCGAACATTAGCATAGCGTCTTCTACCTGCAAGACAATAAAAATAAATAAATAAATAAAAAGGTGTGAGGTCAGGGGTCAACCGCAGCACAGGACAGAGACCTAACGAATAATTGTCCGAACCCTGATGAAATATTTTAACGATGGGATTTTTTTTATTCCGTCGCAGTTAAATCTAGAAATGCCGACGTTAACTTCGCTAACAAAACGTTTTTATGTAACAAGTGTAACTGGTAGCTAATCAGAGCGCAGTTCTGGTTCCCAGTCTAACTAGTTGCTAATGTCTCTATAATCAGACATTTCCTGCCCACTAAAACAGTGTAACCAATCACCAAATTTTAAATGATTAGACTTTACAGTGTTATTGTTTGAAGCCCCCCCCACACACCTTTTTTTTTTTTTTTTTTTTGGAAGTTCATTCATGTATTTACTGTTGTTTATTGCTCCTTGGTGTCAGTACAAACCAAAATCTACCTCAGGCCTAATAAGCCTCGGTCGACGCCCTCATCCCTGTCCATCATAAACCTACGGTGCGCGCACACACACACACACACACACACACACACACAGAGAGAGAGAGAAAAATAGGAGACAATATCCCAGAGGGGGACCAGAGCCAAAAGGTCCTCAGTTTCTCGCCCCAGTTACCGTCGCTAGGTAACACTCTGAGCGGGCAGGGTGCGTATGGCAGAGCGAGGGTGCGTGCGAGAGGGGGGCTGACGGCGTGAGGGCGATGGGAAAAGGAATGCACATGCACGCACACACACACAAATACATACATATACACACACAAACAAGGGTAAACAGGAACAACCTGCCTCCATTGCCTCTGTTTGTTTGAATTAGAGAAGCAGTCTAACACAGAGCACGCACAGAAGCCAAACACTACTGCCAGGCTAGTGTGTGTGTGTGTGTGTGTGTGTGTGTGTGTGTGGAGGCTTCTATAATTATTAGACCATAATGATGCCCGTTATCGGTCCTCTGCACCTTTAATAGCAGGTTAGCGAGCTCACGTCCTGAACATCCTGGGGTTTTTCTAAACACACACACACCCCCAATCCCATCTATTGTCTTTAAGACACGCCCACTTTGACTCCTTCTCACTTCCATATTCAGATTTCAATATAACATAGAACCACTGTGTGTGTGTGTGTGTGTGTATCTGCATCCATATATGGAAGTCCTCAAGCAAGAATACGGTCGTTATTGACTAACGTGGGTGTGCATGTATATTCATGAATTAAACCTACAAATGTTTGTAAACACACCCGGCAGTTAGTTCTGCTTAGAACGTTGTGTGCACTTTGACATATGCAGCGTTTAATCCGTTTTTAATGAAGCCCTGGTGTGTTCTCCCTCTCGCTGCACTTCTTTGGGCAGGTGAGAACACCATCGGGTGAGAACCAAAACATCTGCTTCCGAGTGCGTTTCTTGGTCCACATGCCGGTAAACCGCAGGGTGATTCGGTCACGGTGAGAAAACGACTCAACTCTGACTGCAGGAAGTCAATGTTGGGGATTTTGGGACAGAGCTGGAGCACTTCAGAAAGGCAGAGGCTGTGTCCGAATATCTCTACTACCCTCCTATATAGTAGGACGTACGAAAGGAAGTACGCTAAAGGAGCAGTATGTCAGAATTCTCGGTATTCGTAAAACGATAGGTGAGAAATACCTGGATGACCTACTGCTTCCACTGAGATCCTCCGGACACTGCGCTATCCCATAAGGCAACGGGACTGGAGTGGAAGAGCCGACAGAATCATGAATGCCGGAACGCAGCGTATCGGCTGTAGGTCACGTGACAATGCTGACATGGTGGATGTAGTACGTCCGGATTTTATTCAAGCTACATGCTTATACGATCGTACGTACCGTATCAACAGCTGAGCAGTAGGTACCGAATCGAATGGAGCAGGCGCCGAACCGAATGGGGCAGGCTCCGAACCGAATGGGGCAGGCTCCGAACCGAATGGGGCAGGCTCCGAACCGAATGCGGCAGGCTCCGAATCGAATGGGGCAGGCTCCGAATCGAATGGGGCAGGCTCCGAATCGAATGCGGCAGGCGCCGAATCGAATGCAGTAGGTACTGTCACGGTAGGCGATTTCACACCCAGCGTGTGTGTTCCGGATATTTGTATCAATAAACCAAATGAGAAAATAAAAACAGGATGTGACACGCTAAACATTTTACACGTGTTCTGTGTGCTCGGGTGATTTTTACGATTTAAAACAGGCCAATTATTCGCTTGCGTTTTCCAGTTCTGTGCGGCCCTCAGCCAGAGTTTTTGTTTCTGCCTTGTGGGAAAACTGCACTGTGAAACCAAACAGCAATGGAACTCTCGATTCAGAACATGTTACTGTTCTAAAATGTCTAATAAATTTCAGTGTCAAATGCATTCGACAGCCCTAACACACACACACACACACAGCACAGATTCTGATCCTAAGCAAGCGACGTGTCGCTATTCCCATGCGAGCTGCTCCACTGAAGGACGGGTCATGATTCAGTGAGCACTCGGAGATGGAGTCAGCTCAGCCATTGTATACATCTATACACACATAGCGGGACAGCGGCGGGAGAGTCCCTGGTGCGTGACCGTCGAGCGTCCGTCACGCTCCACCGAGACACACATATAGACACACACGTCTCTTTTATAGAGATGCTTCAGTACCGCAGGCCTTTTCACAGCAGCCTCTCACAGCACATACTGTGCTCTTCCACCATCTGATAGCAGGTCAAGGACCTCTTCACCACACACACACACACACACACACACACACACACACACACAACCATGAGGTGAGGGCATGCTCACTCAAGGGAAGCAGAAATCTCACTCCTTTCTCCTTCTATTCTCTAGAAAACGGTTCAAAGAATAATGGCGGCCTTATCGTATGTAAAAGGAGAGCGATGGAAACTGCGCTGGAGTGGCTGGCCTTTTGTAACAATGAAGAAAAGGTTCCTCTAGCCACCTCCAGCCTTGTGAATGTTAGCCAGAAAAAGTCTGCTGCCTTTTGTAGCTCTGGAGAAAAAGAAAGCGCTGCTTCTTCACTGGTTTTCTTCCTCACGCTCTTTTAATCCGACAAGTTCAGCTCGTGATAACAATCTGAGAGGGAGGCGATTTCTGCTAGCGGCTAACGTAGTACCTTTAAGAGCGGGTTTGCTCGAGATGTTTAAAGCTAGCTGTTTGTGCCTCTGGATAGGGGAAGAAAATAAATATATATATTTTATTTTTTTTTTAAAAAAGAGCAGCTTTGTCACAGGTTTTATTCCTCATGATTCTTACTTAACCAACATAACTCATGCCAACGTCCAAAAGAAAGGCACAGTGACTACTGTAGGCTGATAGCTCATTTAACTTCAAAATACATGAGATTGACCCCCAAATCAATGTGAGCAAGAGGTTAGAAGAGTTAGCGTGGGACGTTTTCCGACTCTCCATCTAGCTAAAGGACAGATTTTCACCTTTAAAGTACACGTGATAACACCTAGCAGCCCGAAGGATGAAAACCTGAACTGAAGCTTCTTTTGTTTGTTTTTTAATTTTACTAAACTAGCATAAACTATGCTAACATCTGACAGGAAAGGACAAACTCCATGAGACAACCTCAAATACACTAGAGCCATACGTTAGCAGAGTTCTCTCCTTTACTCGACATAAATTATGCTAACATCTGAGAGGAAAGCAGAGTTGCTAGACGGGCTAAGTTAGCATCTTTAAATTACACGACGCTCAGCCCAAGCACCATATGAGCAAAAAAAAAAAAACACACACAAAAAAAACTATCAAACATTAGCAACTTCGAAAACTAACTGTTTGTAAACTAGCGCAAGTTTTTATCCTCATCCCCCCCCCCCCCCCAACTTCATTAGCATAACTAGCATAGGCCCGGTTGTTAGGCTAATGACTAATTTTACTCATTTTTAAATAACCCATAGGACCAAAAAGCTAGAGGGCATGAGCAGAAGTTAATGAGGGATATCTAAAGCTAATTAAGACATAGAGCCATCGCCATCACAATGTTTTCTTCCTTCAGACGCTTTACATAACAAGCATAACTCAACCACTTGGCTAATGCCTGCGTCAGAGCCTCAGGCCTCTCCAGTCTCGCGCATTCACCGTGAGACACACGCCACTCCTTGTATTTCTCACGCTGAGAGTAAGGGAAAACTTGTCCCTATTAATTATATATAATTAACGGACGAGGGCGCAGGTACACGGAGGGAAGTTTTCTGCCGAGTTCATAGTCGTCTCGAGTTATACAGAGTGAGACGGCACCCAGCAGCCAATCAGAAATTAGAATCTGTTGTTTCCGGGTAAGTTACGTGATCCCGCTGCAAGCACGTCCGTTACTAGGCAACGTGGATGCGCGCGCACACGGAGTGGAAGTTTGAAGAAAATATACGGTATGTATGCATGTATTTATTTATTTATTCGCATTTTGCTTTTACAAATCACTTGCCTGTGATCAAAGATAGTGAGAGCTGAATATAGCCAAATCTGTGCTTTAAATATAAATCCATTATTATTTATGTCATATTATTATCTAGAATACACGTCACTGATGACGTATTTTATGTCATCAAATAAAAAAAAACAGGGCTGGCCTTGAGCCACAGTGCTTTCTTTTTATTTTTTCGATATATATAAAACGATCGATTTTTATTTGGATGAATTTGTCTGTCTTTTAAATCAGATGTACCAATTGTTATCATTTCTATTTGTGCTGGGTGGGGCTGAGGGACCGCTGGTGCAAATATTCGAGTGGCTCCTCCCCTAACAGATGTAATCTCCCTCCAAACTTTGGATAAAACCCGAGAGCCCTGGAGTCTTTAAATGACACGAGACGACCTCAAGCAGCCCAGCGCTACGTCAAGAAGAAGCTAGGAGTACAGCAAGGGAAGCTATACTGAAGCTAATTCTGCACTGTTAGCGCTAGCAGGAGCGCTGATTTATGAACTAGCATTCAAGCTCTGGAGTCGGTGCATAGAGATACAAGGGGGAAAAAATTACAAAGAGGAAGCAACGGAGCAGCTGTTTAAATTCACACGAGGGCCTGGAGGCGGCTTATCGTGTTTCTGTCAGAAGATATGACAACGAACACTGCTTCCCTAGAAACCTTTGCACCTATGCTGCTGTACCCAAAACAGCCATACGTATAAAACGCCACTCTGGCTCGCTCACACACACAAACACACATACATACACACACACATATATAGGCATCTGTTTAAATCAACAGCCTTTTGAATTATTTATTGGCAGACAAAGGCATTCATAATCGAGCTGACTTGTGGTGTGATGCGGGGAAACATAGCAGGCCTGCTGGAGATTTAAGAGCAGGGGAAATACAGTGTGACAGCAGTTTAGATCAACTGCAATTTCCCCATTATTTACATTCCCCACACGATGGGGAGAGAGAGAGAGAGGAGCAGAAAGTCGTCCCAGAGATGTTCTCTCTCTCACTCAGACTCTCACACACACATAACAAGTTTTACTTCTCGCCAGGGGGCTTGTCATCAGTATTCATGTTTTTATACCGAATTAAAATAAGCACATCCTCCTATAGAGCCTTACTGTCCTTTACGACATCCTGTTCTGGAATGTTACTACGCAGACCCGGCACTCGCTATGCACGTACATCCACTACGATTGTCCAGTCCATAGTTAACTTGCTAATAAGTACGGTTTTTTTTCGAGTTTCTTATGTACACCAACAACGCGTGGCTCCCGTAATTAAACTACCGTACACGCTTACGATAAAAGGGTCCCATCTAGAACCTCTAAGGCAGGGGTCACACTCGTATAGCCACATTCAAATAAACATCACGTCATACGCTCGCCGGCTTCTTTTATAGGAACACCTGTACCCCTGCTCGTTCGTGCAATTATCCAAATCAGCCAATCATGCGGCAGCGGTTCAGCGTGTAAGATCATGCAGAAACGTGTCAAGAGCTTCAGTTAATGTTCACGTCGGACTTCAGAAGGGTGGTGGAAATGTGATCTCAGAGGCTTGGTGGTGCCAGACTGGCTGGTCTTTGAGTGGTATTTGAGTACTGCTGATCTCCTCCTATACAGATCGGTGTGAAAAACAAACAACAGCAAAACATCCAGCGAGAAGAAGCTCGGCAGATGGAAACACCTTGTTAATGAGAGAGGACGGAGAAGGTTCAAGCCGACAGGAAGGCTATGGTAACCCCAGATGCTTCACATATCATTTCTCTTCAAGCCATTCAAGATGCAAACCACGTTAGTTTGTTTCCTCTCAGTCTCGGGTGCATCTGCACCTTTTACTTATTTTACATCCGCGTGTGGCTAATTCCAAAATCGGACATAATCCTGACTAGGTGTAATGGCGTCTAACACCCCGGAGGCATGCCTTTTATTTGTTTCTTACTACGCTTCTTTACAAATCCTTTCCTCCCTCTTCCTTGGGGTCATCCAGCGTCCAGGAACTGGAGTATCCTATCTGACATACCTGCCTTCCAGCGAGCCAGCAGAATCCGCAGCCTGAGCCTCGGCAGCAACCCGGACCACACGGACGCGGCGTTTGACGTCACGCTATAACCCCGTTCCCAACGGTGGGAACGACAAACTCCTCCTGACCTCCAGCTCTCGCGTGCGTGTGGGAACGCTCTCGCCGGACACGAAGCTAACCCCAACCGTGGAAAAGAATTCACACTGATTTACGGTCTAACCTCGACAAGCTGAGGATAGAGGTAGCATTTTTCCGTACTACCTTTTAAATCAGCGAAGACATCTCCTGGGTTTACAGCGAGAAAAGATCAATAAACGCGGCCGTTTGAAGCGGAGGGAAGAAACGGTTCGGGATTGTGTTTGAGCGGCGTACGTTTTCATCCGGCACCGTTCGCATCCGTTACGGATAAAAACGAAGGCAGCACGTGGATGAGGCTCGGTCTTGCAGGCGTACGTGAGACGAGGACGCGAGAGCTGTTATACGACCAAAGCTCCAAGTACATGGAGTGAAGTCCACTTCTCCACTGTGATTTTATAAAAGACAGCTTCTTGCTTTATGTGCCTCCCGAAGAGTCGGCGGTTTAAAAGGTAGAATACACACAGTCACAGATCATTAGAGCCGCCGCTGTACTGTACCGTACCGTGTGGGTAAGCAGAATGTGACAGCTACTGTAATGCAGAGAAAGACACCGAGAGATAGAGAGACTGAGAGTTAAAAGAGGAGATGAAGATGAAGTAAGCGAAAGGAGAATGTGTCAAAAAATACCAGTTTTGGTATCAAGCTGTAAATGAAAGTTTACGAATAGCTGTCGGATTCAAATCCAGTATACATGTGGGCGCTGTTCAACAGAACTCACTGAACATTTCAACAGAACACTTCTACTTCTGGATTGTTTTCACGCCGCACAGCATGAAACCAGAAAGCGTTAGTTGAGGGAACACGTATGGCCGAAAACGTACTCTTATGCTTTGGTCACAAACACGGGAATGGATAAAGGTAAACAAACCTTTGCCAAGCGCACGCAGAAATCACCAAATTACAGCACATGGGGCCTGTGCTGAGTAACTGATAATTATATAAATAACTAGTTTAAAACGTTTCCTGTATCGAATCCAGCGTTTATTTTCTCTTTTGGTTCATTGGTCCAAATCTCCAGAACACATGGCATTTCTGCAGCGCTACAGCTCTAGTCCTTTGGCTCAGTCTGTGCCTCACGTCTACCAAAAAAACAACAACATGAAACGCTGCGAGCGAAAACACACGGCACGTTTGGTTCGCTCGACTTGGGAGTCCGCTTGAAACTGGACAGAGATCACCTCGCTCAGGTGCTGTTGGACTAGATACCGAGAGCGGCTGTCGTGTTTTCATCTTTGTCCCTCGGGCAAGTTCCTTCATCTGGACTTGATGGAATTCTACACACGTTTGTCCAGTGTAAAATTCCTCAATACATCTCCATTAAAACCGGCGAGACGTTCATTCTGTACCAATTAACGTGAATGAATTAAAAAAAAAAAAAAAAAGTGGACTGTAAAAAGATTCTTCTAAATGCTAGAGTTTTATTTGCTTTCTTGTTAAGCACAGTGTCTTGAATACGGAATTTATTTTATTTATTTATTTATTTTAATCCAATGACTTCATCCCTAATCATATGTACACCCTACATGTTCGAATATGAATACGTTCACTAAATAAGTGAATAAAATATTTCCCATCCTTCATTAATCAAATGTAGATGCCACCGCCGGGACCTTAAGCCTTGAATGCTGGGTTTGGTCCAACGAACGAATAGATGCAAATATAAAACAAAGCCTGTGACATTTAACAAGATAGATAAATAAATAAATAAAAATCAAGATCGCAGGGAACAAGTCACACAGCTATGTCAGTGAGGAAATAAGAGGCATGCAGAGCATTTTTGCTATGCCATTAATAATAATGAGCGTATTCTGGGTTTTCCATGCGGAAGGAGGTTCCCGATATCGCTCTAGTGAGAGCGGACCAGGAAGCGTCCTAAAGAGCAGCGGCTCTCTCGCACCGTCAGGCTCATCACCCTAAGTAACCCTGGGGAGAAACCTGGTTTCTGAGACCTGTACTTGCAACCTAATTTCTTCTGGTCGCTACCTACAGCGTGTGACCTTAGGGGAGAGCTTTGGCCACAAATTTGCTCCTGCTTCACCACCACAGACTGCGACACTGCTGCTGCCGAACCAATCTTTTTCTATCACTTGTGAATAAGATCCCACGGTACGGAAACTCCTCCACCAGGGGCAAGGTCTCTCCCCTCACCGGAAGGGAGCGGCCCGCTCTTTTCCAGCAGAGAACCGTGGCCCCAGGACATGGAGGTGACGATTTTAATCCCAGCAGTTAGACGCGTTTGATTGTTTTGTTTTTTTTTAAATATATATACATGTTACCAACAAAGATACAAAAAAAACCCCAAAAAAAAAGCAATCAAATTCCAGAAACACTTCCAACTTGATCTTGATACGGGGTGGGTGTTGTGCCTTACTGGCATGATTTTTGAGCAACGATGTTGCCAAAGCCAAGAAAAGAAAATGTATCATTATACACCTCGGCGAGAAGTAAGCAAATAATATAGCACTCAGCCAGCCTTCATGGTTCAGGCTCCCTAACAGCTCAGTGGCTCTGAAATCGGCCAAATTACAACCCACCTGAAACAAAACTACAGCGCTGATTGGAACTCAAAACAACATTACAAAGTAAAATGAAACGTTGGCTGGCCATAAAAAAGTCGGCGCGCCGCGGACGCGCAGGAAGCTGATGAAACACCGAGCAGCACTCTGATGAAGTACGGACTCCGGCAGAGACTAGAAAACACGTCAAAAGAGCAAAGACCACACCAGCGGTCTGAAACAAAACAAACACGTGCATTTCTACCGATTGATTTATTTAATTATTTTCCACAGCGTATCCGTCCGCATTTCCCACCAGCGAGCTAGCGCTCTGGATTCTGTACATGTTGACTAGCAAACACCTGAAATTGGCTAAGGACAGAGGAAAAGAGGAAGGCCAGCCTTTCTACCTAGACAGCCGCACCAATTATGCTCTCCTGGGTCAGGGATGGATGTGGCACTGTCAGGATTCAAACTCACAATGATGCAACAAACAACAGAGCTGCGCCATTGGGGGGGGGAGAAAAAAAAAAAACACAAAATAAGCTATAAATTCCAGCACTTCTCTAAATATTGAGAGATTACCGTACCAATTAGGGGGAAAAACAAGAAGTGCTGCACATCGCGTTCTCCCAGAATAGGGACAGAAAAGGGTCAGGTGGAATGCACGGAAGATTAAGTGTGTGTACACACACAACACAGCAATTCAGCCAATACAGTAATGCGGTTTTTCGAGATATGGGAGATCATCAGTTAAAACTTTAGGCTAGATATCAAAAGGATCGGAGTTCAAATCCCATGACGACCCGAGAGAGATTTTGGGTCCTTGAGCAAGACCATGAACTCTGCTCAGCTCTTCGGATATAAATAAATAAATAAATAAATAAATAAACAATTATTCATTAACGTTATTTTACTACTATTCAAACTGCATTAGTTTTATGGAAGTGGTTAAAAAATAAACAAAAATAAAAAAAATCCTTTGGACACAAGCCCAGTGTTCCGTACGTTTAATACGTTCCGTCTTTCAGCTGGAAACACGAATATAGTGTACCTTTAAGAAGACGATTGATGTAGCTTTACTCTAAAAGCTACTTAAAGGTTCACCGAATCCTAGGATACATATTAAAAGTCCCCTTGATGGTGTCACCCCAGAAACAAGGAAAAGTACCATTTGGTACCTTTTTGGTCTTTCTAAGAGCGTACTGGTCTAAGACATCGAAGATGTTTCAGCGCTGTAGGCTTCCCTCAGGAACTCCGTGACTGCACTTTCTTGTCTCGTTTTTAAGCGTCGACTTAAATCTGACCTTTTTCTCCGAATATTTTCCCCTTTCTTCCTCCTGCTAATCTTTTCGCTCTCTTCTTGTTGTCGTTTTTTTTTTTTTTGCGCAAAGCGACCTTGAGCGTCAAATAAACCACCATCGTTTTCCCACAAAAAACAAAACAAAACAAAAAAAAAAAAAACACGGAATAACTGAAATAATTCAGTCCCTTTCGGCATTGTTCACATGTAACGTTTAAACATTTCGTTCGGACACGATTACACTCTCTATAAACAAGAAGCGTTCAATCTCCTCTTCACTAGTCTTCCGTTTTCCCAAACGCAGACTTTCAAGACAGGCGTACCATTATTTGGCACACCAATAAAGCACCTTTGAGCCATGACTGGAGAAAGCGAGAGCGAGAGTAAGTGAACAGATCCCTCCTTCACCTACCATTCCCATGCTCGAAGCCTGGAGAATAATGTGTGAAGGAGGGTTAAAGGAAAAGAAAAGGAAAAAAAAAAAGAGAGATAAGAATCAAACGCAGCTCTGTGCACATACTGTAGTGAGTGAGCTGAGTGCACATAAAAAGATCCTCCGGTGAAGCAGGTTTGGTTTCACTCGCACTCAAAGAGACGCTCAGTATTCGGCGTGGCTCTGGAGGAGGCACGGTTAACCTAGCCTCTATTTTTCCCCCGTTCGCAGTGGGAAAACATCGGAGGTTGGGAAATGATACTCCCAGGATGCGGTCGACTCTAAGAAGCTGCTTTCCCTGCGATTAGGTGGAAAACAGCAAAAGCTTTAAGGTGCTTGTTTTACACAAAGCCTAACGCTATCAGATCGAGCCGTTCAATGGGCTGCCTTCGCCAATCCCGAGTCAAAACGAGTAATCTCCAAGGCTCGACGGGGGGCGTGGTTTTACCTAACGAGGAATAAACAGTCTTTTTTAGAAGCGTGGTGGTGGTGTTGTTGTTGTTGTTTTTTTTCCTCTTCCTATCTCTGATATGAGCATTCATCGTTTGTTATACAACGTGTCACTTCAAGCTGTGTAACTGCCTCACTCTGCCCTGACTGAATGAGATATTAACATTGAGAGCCAGGGCTCACAGTGGGACATTAAACAGAGAGGAATGTGTTTTTGTTTGATTTTTTTCCTCCCTCACACACACACAAACACGCACACACACACACACACGCACGCTGAGAGCAGAACATAATCACAAAGCACAAGTTACGAAAGGCCAGATTTTGAAACTACACACTGGGTGGAAACATCTGCACTGTTCTGTACCGGTGCGTTTCTTTATTAATAAAAAGTACCTCGGCCCGGAGATCCACGCCGCGAGGAACGCGTCCGTGACCCGTGAGCACAGCGTCCAGGGATCTACACCGCTCACAGAACAACGCTCCTTCCCTCGGATTGCTTTCGACGTGTACGGTATCGCACGTCCGCGCACAGATTAGTCCACAAGCATCGTAAGCGTGGATGTTTCCACGCGGCAAGCACCGTCCTGCCTCGACACACCTTACAAATAATTAGAACATTTCCAAAGGAAGTGACGAATAATCGGAAGGCATCGTGACTAAATAACACTATCTGGCACTTTGCTTGAGCAAAGCACTTGGAAAGCGACGGCGCTTTCATTATACGCTGGATATGCTCATATTCATTTCTGATTGGTTTGCAATTTAAACATCTCGAAACGTAACCACAATTATACCGCTTTTGGTATAAATTTGCAACCAGAATCAAATCAGTCGAAGATCCGGGATCTGTGGTTCGACATATTCTCCTTTAGTTGACTACAACTGCAGGGTTGGATCCAAGACCGGAATGCATGAAAGCCTCGCCCCGGATACGTCCGCCGGATCCTTATTATATTCTCCAAAACGCTTTACCGCCAAAGGATCACCAGAACCTTGAAACTCGCGAATGAAAAGAAGCTTTGATTTGCATGCTTTTATTCAGACATATTCAACATCTAACAGCGTGCACAAATCTTTTGATGTTTGTTTGCCGTCTCAGCCCCGCGACCGAGTCACAATTCAGAACTTCCCTCCGGGCGACGGAGACTATCGACGACTGCAATTCCTCAAATCTGTCCTCCATTAATATTCACGAGGTGCACGGCGCCACGACCAACCCGAGTACGGACGAGCTGATGCATATTGTATAAGGGGACCTTCGTATGTCAGCCGTGACAATCGTGAACACGACATGAGGGGGTGAGGGTGGGGACTGGGGTATATTCGGCGAGACGGAATTAGATAAAAGGGACGTGTGGAGGTCGGATCGGGGCGCAGGGTCACGCCACGGTGTAGGGGTGACGGACGGTAACGTTATCCGAGCCCCTAGATCGGTCAACAAGATTTTATGGATATTTTGGAAGTGTGCATATGTGCACAGTGACCACGAGGCACCAATGCAACGTGTGTGTGTGTGTGTGTGTGTGTGTGGGGCAAATACAAAGAGCAAAAGAAAGAGAGAGCACTGGAGGGGACTGTCTATTATAGCTGAGTTTTATTAATAGGCCTTTAATGTAGTAGCCATATCCATCTCTGCCACACACTCTACAGAGAGGCTCGGCTTATTGTCAGGAATGAGAATGCCTCTGAGACATGCACTTTCTCTCTCTCTCTCTCTCTCTCTCATTTACCCACAATCCCTTCCTCCCACTCGCTGTACTGCAAATGCAGAAATACGGTTTATAACATTAGAGGTAATTGAAATCCATGCGGCTGAGGCAGACCCGTAAACACGGCTTCCTTAAAGTGATGCCCTCTGCTTTATTTATTTATTTATTTTTGTCTAAGCAATCACCATTATTCTTTTCCCTAGCAATCTATCACTGCAGTTTCGTCCCCCCCCCCGTCCCCCCGTCCCCCCTTTCCACCACCATCATCACAACCAACACTATATTCTTTCCACCCCATCCACCCTCCCCCACAGAGCCGTTTATGTATATGCTAATTACATTAATCAACAGAAAAAGCGCTTATTAAATCTGCTAATTGGTATGTAAATAAGTTCCTCCTGACACTGGCAGGCGCGCAATCACTCTAATTTAAAATAAATATAAATATGTCAGTTTTCATTAAGGAGCGAAGAAGAAAAAATATATATATATAAATATATGTATATAAATAAATAAATAAAACAGCACTCCGCCAACATTGTTGCCGCTCTTCAGTCTTATTTTTCCTCAGAGTTCTGCCTGGAGCGTCCGGACCCATCCGTCTCCCACAGCAGAGGTGCCAGTTAAACCCGATCTCCACTCCCGCTGGCCGATCGATAGCTAACCAAAGAGGCAGGCGAGGGAGAAAGCGAGTTTGAGAGCAGTGTCATTTTCTATGTAATGGAAAAAGTAATCGCATCTTTTCTCACTCTCTCCTTCTCTCACTCCCCCCCCCTCCCCCCCCCCTTAGACCGTGATTTGAGGTGATAGCCAAGCAGAGGGTTCGGATTCAATGCCGCTGGCATTCTTAGGAAATCACTCTGACCCAAAAGCTTCACGCGATCGCCGTTTAAATAACTCCATCAACCCCCGCCACAAATGACGCCGCGAGGTTTTATCCGAGTACTCCAAAGAGAGGGTTTACTAAAGACGTCCCATCGCTGGAATCGTTCTTATTTAAAACCTCATCCGGTGGGGTCTAATGACGGTTAAAAATAATCAAATCAGCTCCCTTCTGGGGCCTCTCGACTGAGATATCTGTCGCTTCACAATGCGGCCATACTGCATTAAAGGCTTACTTAAGCGCAGAAGCGACATTCAATTACATCTGCCGAACCACCCCCCTCCCCCCGCCCCCCTGCAACTCGTCACCGGTGTTTTGCCTCAGATTAAGCCTTAATCTCTTTCAAAGGCCGTATCAATAATATGACATTTTCCATCACAATAGAAATGAATAAATGCCAGTCAAACCTTTCTTCATTATTCCCTCCCCCCCCCCCCGCAACCATCCCCTCTCCGTACTGCGAGTCGCTTTTGATAGCTCGTCCCTCTCCGTCAGCCCGAACGCAGGAGGCTCCAATTTGAATACAGTAACACAGCCCCCTATTTATTAAAGCTTGGATTAACATGACAGGCAGTTTTGTCTGGGGAGTCTTTAATATGGCTCAGAGAAGCGATCCGCGAGACAGTAATGGCTTCGGGATAATATACTTGAGTGATGCCGCTCGCTTGGCGCTCCAAAGCAGAACAATGGAGGAGTACGTGGGCCGTGAACAAGAAGGTGGGATTGTGGTATGTGGAGATCTGTCTGTCTGGGTAAAACAAAAGGATGCGACGCAAACAAAGCAAACTGCATCCAAAAGGTGCGTTTTCATGCTCGTCTCTTTTCTCCCCTTGCTTTTTTCTCTCAGCTGTGACAAACTTGGCCTTAAGGCCTCCAAAACTGCAAGTTGGAGTTGTCAGGATTGTAGTTATGGCCCGTGGCATCCTCCTGTTTCACTCCATTTCTCTGATTTCACAGCTGATGACTGCTGTATGGCTTCCCCTAAAATGCTGCTAGACAAAATGGCCCATTTGCCCTCACACCCGTATTACTCAGGACACAATATCTCTGCATATTAGGTTTGAGATCACATCTTGTATTTATAGAGCCATCCATCTTGAAAAGATTGCGCCAATCCTCTACTGCTTTGAACTCTGGGATTTCTCCGTAAGTGTATTAGTAATAAAACCGAAATGGGCCTAATGTACACCTCTGAGGCTCTTTGCTCGTCGGTAGTTTTTTTTTTTTTTTTTTCCGAAGGTGTGTGGAATGTGAAGGCCTGGTAGGCTCAGAAGTCTGTTCCATGATCAAACACACATCTGTTGCTGTTGTCTGAGATTGGGAATAAAAAGGGGGGGGTTCTTCCTAAACCCCTGGATTCCAATTAGACCCCGTCTCTCTGCCCATGGCCACGTGCCAGAAGCCAACAGTGCCCCTACAGAATGCAGCAGCACAGCGGAGGCGGGATAAAGAGAAGATCAGAGGAGGAGTCAAAAGAAAGAGACTAACCGCTAACCACCAATTCAGTGGAGACCGAGTACGGCTATATGGATCGCCGCGGAGATTCAGCGCAGATGTAATCATCATCTCTGTTAAAAAGAGCCCCGGCTTTGAGAGAGCATCAGTCGTAGCGACGGGCAAAAAAATAAATAAATATCATAACCACGATTATTGAAGAACATTTCTACGATACAAAATATGCATCACAATTTAGATTTGCTAAGAAACTTCCATCCAAACTGTAAACATGCTAAACACTGGGCGTTAACGGTATCTGTATCTAATGTTTACAAAAACAAATGAAACGCAATTAGGAAATCTT
This sequence comes from Ictalurus furcatus, assembly GCF_023375685.1. Classification (NCBI taxonomy): domain Eukaryota; kingdom Metazoa; phylum Chordata; class Actinopteri; order Siluriformes; family Ictaluridae; genus Ictalurus; species Ictalurus furcatus. The sequence continues at coordinate 2,336,308 of NC_071270.1, forward strand.
CGGCGCTTGGCCTCCTAACGATATCAGGATATTCCCATTATCTTAGAAAAAAGTGTACCGTGATGTAATACATCACGATATCGATATCGCCATTGTCCAGCTCCTGCAAACACGTCTCAGAAAGGTGCCAGAATGAAATAAACGAAGAATACACGACGCTCCTTTCGATCTATGTGGTTGGTTCACGTGAACCGATTCTTCGGAATCAGCCGTCGACTGAAACGACTGAACATACAAGCGTTCAAGAAAGATGTGCGCGTCGCCATCAGTACAGCTCCAGTCTGTAGTTAAAATCTGAGAGTTGTGAGACATCAGTGAGTTGTTAGCTAGGCATATTATATACACACACACACACACACGTGTTGTTTGGTCTTGGTGCTGGGTCCATGCTGTTCAGAAAGCCTCTCTGGTCTGCACCAGATAAGCGGGTAATTCATCAAGCCTGCCTGCCAAAGCTTATCGTTCCTTCACAAGGATTCAGGCTCTCCCTGGCAGCACTCGGAAAAGTCACCTGCGTCCCACACGTCTCCCTCCCTCGCCCTCAATTACCATGACGACATTAGTCCGGTCCTGGTGAATGACAACAGCGGAGATGCGTCTCGGCCTTGTCGTTCTCTCCGTCGTCCCCGTGACGAGTTATATTCGCACGAGGCAGAGACGCTCGACAACCGAGCCCGGCAGGGAGAATCAGGTTTCTCAGATATTCCTCGGACATGGTCTCAAACTACGCCATCTGCATCGAGGACGACCATGCCCCTCGTTTAGAGACATGCTAGAGTCTAGGCAGGAACAGCTCACCTTTCTAGTGATGCGCATTTTTAAGGATCACTCCAATCCGGTGTAGGTAAAGTCGCCGAATGAGAAGTGACACAGAAAGAAGGACAGAGCGAGTGTATGGTTGGGGGGGGGGGGGGGGAGTCGTGATGAATGGACCATCACATTGTGGCTCGTTAGAGGACGGGCATGCTGAGGTTTTGCCTGGCACACTCAATCAGGGAATGTTGAACTCTGCACCTCAGCAGGGGGGGCTGGGACTGCAGTGCCAACTCCAGGAGGCCAGACCCAGTGGGGAGTTCATCACGCACACCGAGAGCGCTGCCAATCAATTGCTCTACGGTTCCTCACTTGAGAAGCAATCACACGCCCTCTTAGCCAAGAGCTACTGGGCTGCTAACATCTGGCCTGCGGTGGCAAATCGGCACACAAACAGGCGCTCAAACTGACAAAACCCTCTGCATCTCACACGCAGGAATGTGGAAAATCAGTCCCGGGTGATCTAAAGGGCAAATATACAAGTCATTGACATTTGCTAGAAATAACGGACCATTCATTCATGGCGGCATTGATGGTGGTCCATTTGCGGCGAGCGATTTTCAAGCCTCTCCATTAGGATTGTAACGGGGAGAAACTGCCCTTGGCATTGCCCCGTGGCAATTGAGCCTCAAATTGAGGCTCGGCTGGATGGCTTCGGCATCATTCGGTCACAGCACACTGGGTCAGCTTAAAAAAAAAATTGCCTCTATGGAGAATAGCGCATCGTTCTCCCCCCCCCGTCTCCGCTTCTCGTGTACGCCGTCGTCTCGGGAGGCAGCCAGACAAGCTCGCGACGCCCTGTGAACAGCGCAGAATCAACACGTGGCACGACGGCCCGTCTCCCTGTAAATCACCCCGCCTCTCCTCGATCCCCCGGTTCCCAGACACAAACTGCCGACAGGCGCATTTAGCATTGTCGCCGAGCTCGATTAATGAGATGTTCGACTAATAACTGCTGATCTGTTTCCACCTGACAAGCTGTACACTTGAAAGGTAACTCTTTTGCCTCTCGCTGTCTTTTTCTTTTCACCGAAATTACGCAGGGCTTACTGTTAATACACATCTGCAGCCATTTCTCGCAGGGCGGCTACGGTGCGACTGGGGTGAGATCAAAGGCTGCGGCAAGAGAAAGAATTTTTAAAAAATGGAAATGAATTCAGCTCGTCGAGGGAAGACTCGAGCTAGGAGTCGTGTTTGCTAGAGAGACCGTAGACGGGCGGGTTGTACAGGATCGGCTAAGCCTCGGTTTAATTCGGCAGCTCGGGATGGGTAGGACCGGGTTAAGACCCCATGGTTACCGTGACTCATAGGACACCATCGCAGACGTGGTTGTTCTCTCTGCTCACTCCTTACTCATTCGCTTTCTCTATTTGTCAGAAGAGGTGATTAGCTGTCAGCGCCTCCGTGAAGAAAGATAACCTCCACACAGACAGGCTTTTCCCCTCAGGCAGCAAGCAAGGGAGCGCAATCGCACGATCCGACACATATACACGAGACGCTCACACGGCTGCCGATCATGCCGCGGACATGCTGTATACGAGCAAAACAAAGCCAATCACCAGTTCAGCGGTCACTTACATGCTCAACAATTGGCCAACTTTTTTTTTTTTAAAAAAAAAAGAAAGAAAGGAAGAAAAATGTGATCCTCCAGTTGCGCCTACAGCTAAAAATTGGGTTGTCAAAGACATGATAAAAGTCTCTTTTCCTAGTGATCTTTTATCAAGCTCAAGTTTCCCCAGATGCTCTAACGTGTATTTGCTCAGACCAAAGACGAACACTCACATCCGTCAAACTTCAGCGCTAAAGAGAATTCCTCATTGAAATGTACATAGTAGAGAGGTGATCGTGCGCGTGCGCGTGTGTATGTGTGTGTAGCAGCGTGCGAACATCTTCACATCTCGCCCACTTTCATTACTCTCTGCTTTTAGACAGCCTCCTTTCAAAGGGGTCAAAAAGCATTCTGAAGTTCCTGTACCGATTCAATCGGGGAGATTAATCAGAACGGCTGCATGAAGAGAAAGGGGAGAAGAATAACCAAAGACTTCGAAATCGGAAAGAAAGAAAGAAAGAAAAATGAAGAAGAGTAAAGAAAATGAAGAGACCGTAAATGATTGGAAGCAATAGACGGATGAGCGCACGAAGCGATGGATGGACGGATGGAAGGAAGGAAAAGAGAAAGAAAACGAAAAATGAAAAAGGAAAGAAAAAGGGAGAAAGAAAAGGAAAAGAAGGAAATTTAAAAAAAAAAAAAAAAAAGAATGGTAGAAACGGTGTTAATTGGGATGTGGCCTCCGATCATCGTGATGTGGACTTTGGGGAAATCGGACGCGTGAGAGAGGGGCAGGTTAATACGGAATGGAAGAGTAGTAGCTCTGCAGAAAGTCTCCAAGGACTTCATGCCATGATGTGTGTGTGTGTGTGTGTGTAAGATATGGGAAGTGTGTGTAGCCTAAGCCAGTGTTAACACCAGAAGATCCTATGACAAACATGTTAGTGATGCCATTACATGAGCCAGCCAATGGGCTTTTATTTACACAGAGCCCCCACTGACTAGGTTTAGACCAAAGAAAGAGAGAGAGAGAGAGAGAGAGACCGAAAGACCTCACTGCCTCTGAGAATGTGCCTTAATTGAGTACAAACAGAATGCATCCACTAATTAACGTTAATCAATTTACTGCAAAGCGCCATTATGACTCAAAACCATGGGAAACATGCACACTCATTAGAAACAAGCTCGCTGAAAGCAGAAAGCATAATCATACTGATTTAGCCTTGGCCTGCCAAAACAACAAGCACGTTGGAAGAACGTCAGCAGAGCTTTTACGGCGTTCTGCAGAATGCGGACAAAATCCGTCCACGCAAACGAGTAACCGTGGCGGTATGACGTTTCCGTGTCACGATAAGTGCCATCGTGATGGCGTTATCGACTTGGGAAGCTACGTTTTACTACCTGGAATCTGCACCCAGGACCGATTCCGGGCTCGTTCGGTAGCGTGAGATCATAATCATCGGTTTGCTTTTATGTGGAAGAATATAGAAGAATATGTTCCGACCCGTGGATCAGCCGCACATTTCTAATACGCAGGTTTGCAAAATGGTAGGCCCTACATCCATCCATCCATCCATCCATCCTTCTCCTCTGGTACCAACTGGAGAAGAGCACTGCTTTTTGGATGCACGACGTGTCACTGTGCAGGAATACCTGCACACCATGAACTGTTCTAGTAACATGTTAGCCTTGCAGTGCTACGAAAGGTTGGTTTTCTGCATCAATAAGCTGCGCGCCATCAAAAAACACAAGTGTTCAACCGCCGAGTTAGCTCCTGAGCTGAAATTAAGAAAAAGACAAAAAAGAAAAACGGGAGATAAACAACATAAAACAAAACAACCAGCTACTGCTGAAAAGGCTTCTATACAGTGCCTTCCAGGATGCGAAACCAATATATGAACACACAGAAGTAAATACTGGTGCAATACTGCATCAGAGTATTTTCCCGTCGCTCATGCCTACCAGTTTCGGTTTATCCCCCCCCTCTAAACGTGACCCGGTGACAGCCGGATTAGAACGTGACGGATAAAAAATATCATTTGCATCCAATTTCCCAGTCTATTATTTTATCTCCGGGACGCGCTTTTCCTTGAGGAACGCTTGTGCAATATCACCTAATCACAACATTGTGTTTTGTTTTTTTTTAAGAATAAAAGAAAAAGCCTTTTTCATCCAAGAGTGCTGATAACGTCGAACGCCAACAAAGGCGCCGAAGCCGTATTTCGGTGCTGGCGCTGAGGGCGACACCGTAAACAGCTACAAAGTGGGAACACAAAGGCTTCGAGACACACCCCGCCCAATACGTCCCAATATGTGGCACATGCTCAGCGTTAAGGATCAAGAAAAGTCTCCCTGCCTGCCATTTTTAAATTATTATCCCGCCTCATGACTAAAAGCTGGCACCCGATGGCGGGTGAAGCCACGAACGCCAGTCTTCCTGTGGTGCCCCAATATGCAAGGAAATACGCGAAAATTAATAATCCAATCTGTCTAATCAGCGACTTCACCGTGTTGTTTACCGTAGAGATTTACAAGCCAGCTTTTTTTTTTTTCTTCCCCCCACAGAATCTGGAGAGCGGCCTCGGAAAAGTGATCTCCGCTGAGATTTTGGCTCGAGGTGGAATGTTTTTCGGTCTCTTTTAAGAATGGGATGGCTACAGGCGGTTATCCTATAGGCAGATATCAGCGCTGCTTTGTTGCAGTAAAGCTAATCCAACGGCAAATGCTTTGCTCCACATGGCATCAATTTGACAGTGAGAGCAACACCAGGTCTCAAGAGGGACTCAAGTTGTGCGATTTCTGGACAAAAAAGAAACAAAAAAAAAAAAAAAGTATTCATCGCTGCTGAATCTGAATCTCGGCATCACCTTCGTTCGGGTTTTAATTTAATTTAAGCTGTTAATTAAGGCGAGAAGACGTGACACCGGAAATAAAAAGGTCCATCCGCGAGTCGGTCTGAGAGAGGCCTCCGCCTCCTCGGTCCTCAGACATATGAGGACGCGTCCGGACAGAAGTGTGATCGCGGCTATCTCGGCAAAATAAGCAGTGCGATCCAAATCGAAGAGCCTAATAGGTTTTATAGATCAACGGCATTGATTTTTTTTTTTTTCTTCCCCTTCCCCTTGCTGTCTCTATTCGTTTCCTGACTTAAGTTTAATTCAGTTCAAGTAAATCAACCCCAGCCGCCCTAGAGTTCAGCGAGAGCACCATCAGTCATACGTAGAAAAAGGCTCTTGACGCTGGTGACCTTGCGGTCGGTCCTACATCCGCCCCCCGCCCCCCGTGAACAGGAACAGGTCCTCGTTAGACCTCCTTTTCATCAGCGTGGCCCAGTCAATACTCGGAGGGAGTTTTCCTGTGCTTTCCCCAAGACTGGGGGATTTCAAGGTGACGGGGAAAAAACTTTCAGCTGCGGTGAGTTTCAGAAGGTCTGATTGCCGCTGTGACTCAATTAACCCCCTGCCAGAATCCGAGAGAGATGGTGCCCGTCAGATTCGGCGAGAAAAAAAAAAAACCTCAGAGAGGGGAAAACGCATCTTATCAACTAATTGGAAAAACAAGTAGTTTCTGTAATGGCGAGCAATGGGGTGTCGTCGTAAGGCTTCCGTGTAATGAAATAGCACGCGAACCATGGGTTGGATTTGAAATTGCACATTCTTTGCGGCTCAGGAGCACAGTGGTTAAGTAAAACCATATGCCACATTTGAAATCTGCCCAGTGCCACTCATCGAGGAGGTGTCATCGAGGAGGCTGGTGTGTAGCGGACTCTAAAACCACTGGGGCTAACAGGCAGCTCACCGCACACTGTAACCACAAACCACAGGCCATGAGTCATCGGGCTAAACGCTGTCATCATCTCGCCACTTCACACCGCGTTTCAGATACTACTCCGCTCGGGCCACACGCTTCCACCTCGTTTGACCGCTTTTGAAAGCACTGTGTTTTGCATTCCTTACTGACACTTTTAACAGGAGGGGGGCTCGGTACACCCTATCATCCTCCCCTCGGAGTCATGAAAGGTCGGGCGAGTTTCACCAGCCACTCGCAAAAACAGAAGCAACTTTATCTAGACGATCATCTCTAGTCTCCGTCCCGTCAAGTCCGCACCAGTCAGAAAGCTCCAGGTGGGTCTGAGGACATTCCCATGAGCCGTTATTTTAGCTACGTTTGACACCACAGGTTTTCCCCTCGCTTCCGCCCCCACCCACTTGCCCTTCGGTGCACCATGAGCACCGAGTTCGGAGGAAGGAAAGAAAACGCAACTGTGCATGGCTGCGAAACTGCATGCAAGATATTATAATCTTCACCTAGCAACCCCACACACACACACACACACACACACACACACACAAGCCCAGCTTAAAGGTTCTTTCACACTGAGCGCGACGCCATAAAGTGAAGCGAATCGCAGGCGAACGGTACTTTCACACCGAACGCGAAAAGATCCATCGCCTTCAGCGAATCCACACCTCCACACTAGGTGGCGCAACCCACTATATCTGATCCGCCTATCGTCTTTGCCCACTAAAAGCAGTATCATCACGTAAACGTTGGCGCATAGCACAACACCACAAACTGTTAAGAAGCTAACTCTGAGAGGAGGATGCACACCTGGCGCTGATTTGGCTAATCGGTGGGGGAGAGAGAGAGATGAAGGCGCGACAGGAAGCGCCAGAGAGAGAGAGAGAGAGAGAGAGAGAGAGAGAGAGACAATAATACAGTAGTGGGGCAAAACCAAGATAAAAGAATAAATAAAAATAAGAGAACTGCTTCGGCATCCTCAGCCTGGCCCTTGACCCTGACCCCAGACCCTGAAGGAAGGATAAGCGGTATAGAAGATGGATGGACGGATGATCTGAAGCCGTCTGAACAAAACTCGCAACTTCGGAATACTCTTCTTCGGTGTTTACGCTGGCTTTCCAAACAGCTTTCTGTGCTACAGCGCCACCAATCTCGCCCTTCTGTGCAACAGCGCCACCAATCTCGCCCTTCTGTGCAACAGCGGCGGCTCTGGTCACGTGATCTAAAAGCTCAAATCTAATCGGACGGCCCGTTTCGTCTCGGATCGACAGGAATGAAATCGACATACTGGTCGAAGAAAAGAAGAAAAAAAAAACGTCGCTTTGTCACGCCGCGAACGATCGCGCCCGGTGCGAATATCTCCATAGGGATCCATCGCTTCGATACGAGAGCGTCACTGCGTCAAACATTCACGTGTGAAAGGACCTTAAAGCTAAACGCAAAACTGACACGCAATGGCAGTGCTCGACTGGCACGCCACCTGATCCGAGCTAGGCGAAACCTCTTGACTAATCTCCACTTTATCCCAGAGAAGTGTTCTCGATCGTGGCTCTCCTCGGATGCTTACTCTAACACACACACACACACACACACACACAAAAAGAAATCTACATTTCATGAGTCATGGTAAACAGGCGTGAGCTACAGAAGACACAGCGCTCAAATCAGCCGCAATGGAGCGCTGAATAATTACATTCCCGCAGACTGTTTAATGGATTGAAAGCTTGCCTGTTTGAAGAAAAGTGAGCAATAAAGAAGCATGCAGGGTATAAATAGGGTAAACAGCCATGAGTGGCAGAGCAAGAGGAAAAAAAACAGCAATGTTCCTTCCATTCTTCATGCACTCTTTGTATATTGCTGGAAATCACAGCCCTTAATGAAAGTAAGCAGGGGTTTTTTTTTTCCCCTTTCTTTTTTTCCTAACTACAATTGATTCACGTATTTCAAAGGGGCACAGACGGAGGCTTTGATCAGCTGGGATCAGTCGCAGAAGAGGAGAAGTGAGGGAGAGAAAGTGCAAGAAACTCGTGTCAACTGTAATCTACCTAGTCACTTCCCTCTCTCCCTCTCTCTCTCTCCTCTCATCTATACATACTTGGCCAGCATCCTCGTCGCTGCATCTGCTTGCTCTGGCTCGGATACCGTGGCTGAGGGGTCTCTTTCCTTTTGACCAGCGGTGTTCAACTAAAATTCTGGGAAGGTCCAGCTACATACATCTCCTAGTTTACAAAAGTCCAGCTAAACAACAAACACGACTGAACAGTGACCTTTAACCTTACACTTCCTTACCCGTTAGGTATTAGTTCATGGCTACAAATACGATGACTCTGAACGGAATAAATTTGACTCCACCGATCAGAACGGAGAGGGTGAAATAAATCGCTTCTCTTTCTCAGCCTTCAGGTCATAAATATAAATGTGCTTATTAGGATTTGTCAACAACAGAGGCTCGGCAACGATCTGAACAGAAGGTGCGATGGTCTTTCGAAAAACAATAACAAAAATAAAAACCCGGGCACTGAATCACAGGCTGTTTTTGGTGGGTCTCCATCCGGCACTCGACGACCCCCTCCTGCTCCCCACCTCTTGCACTGAAACAGAAAGATTAGCCACACACCTGTCCAGAACAACACCGATGTGCACCGCAGGTGAAAATCCTCCCCGAGCTTCTGGGAAATCTTTACAGTTCTATTAAGTTGCATTAAGATGTCTGCAAACCTGACTGAGCTCTTAACCAATATCCCAGCAAATCTCGGGCTCTAATTGCAGGAGCTCGGCACCTAATACCCGACGGATTGGCCTGAAGATCTTTTTCCAACCGTGAAAAACCAGCTTGCCTTCTTTCTATTCTTCATTCTCCCGAGGCTTTAGCGATCAATGCTGCCATCTGAGCTGTGAAAACAAAGCGCCCGGATTCAGCGGGCTCTTTCCTGAACTCCAACCCCCACAATCCATTGCTCTTCGCGTGCAGGCTGATGACAGGAGCGGACCGCTGCTCGTTTTGTAAGGTTCGACAGGCCATGACCAGGATTACTCAAAAACCGGCGTCGAGCCCAATGATGGATTCCTAATCTCCATTAGAAGGCTGCGTCTGGGCGCGAGCAGTAATTGCTTTTCCTGGTGAGGTAAGAGCATTAGGAGAATAAATACTTTGCTCCGGTTGTAGTCAGTGGCCGTGCACGCCGATTAGGCCTTTTAATAAGATGAGCAATCTGGTGATAAAAATCAATTAGCCCCGTCTCTTGAAGGACGGCCTCACAAGATGGCTCAACTGCTGTGGATTTACGTGGCATCGCACTCGCATGTGCTCGAAAAGCATCTTGCCCAGCTGTGTAGCTCTGGAGTGGTGTAAACAGAAATGGGTCAGTAAATAATAAACCTACTAGATTTTACTTGGAAGGGAAAAAAAAAAACAAACGAACAAACACCACTTAAAAAAAAAAATTCCCCAAGGACAATTTGAGTTCACCTGAAAGTTCAGTAATAGACGAAAAAGACTAGCACAGGTGTAACTCTGCTGCCTAGAGAGTCTTTAAACCAGACCTGGCCAAGTCACAGCTTTGTGGCATTTTGCTCGTGTGTGTGTGTGTGTGTGTGAGAGACTCCGGTTCTGTCACCTCTCTTCACGCCTGCAGGAGGAGGCTGCTGAGCGTCTGCTGAGCTCCGCCTGTCCAGCTTTATCAGCAGATTGAGAAAGAATCTGCTTGATTGAAACCCCGGCGTGCATCCAATCAAACTTCACTGCTGGACCTTCTTCATCAGAGTCAACAGAGGAGCATCATGGGAGCTGACACACGGTGCCCAGCGAGCATCCAGGCATCCGCTCCAGTACTGAGACGCTACGATTGGTTCATACATCCATCCATCCATCGATAAGTCAACGAACAAATAGAAACGAACGGGAAAAAAAAAATAAAAAATTTCGACAGCCCAGTCTCTTAATATTAAACTAGAAACCTGAATTTAACAGTGACGATCCTTAAAAGGGCGCGCGCGGGTCAGTGAGCGACGGAGTCAGAAAAGCGCAGTATTGAGGTGGCAGGCGCACAGACAAGGGGGCTCTGTGGGGGAGGAGGATAAATTAATTAGTGGAGAAGCTGAAAAAATAAACGTTAGTGCGATGTAGAGATCACGCTGAGAAAAATACATTTCCCGCTGCGATCCATGCCCTTTATTGATCGCCACTAAATGCTCCAGCTGGCATGCCATGAAATATTCATATTTCAATTCTGACAGCTGTTTTTTGGGAACTTTCCTTCGTGGCGCTGATCCATTACGGGACACTGAAACTCAATAAAAAAAAACAACAACAAAAAAAAAAAAACCACAAAGAGCCATAAATAAACAGGGCATTCACTCAGGGTCACACTGTGCTGGCTGCTGGGAGGCCAGGGGTTCCCTTAGCAAAGAGAAAGAGAGAGAGGAAACGGAAAGAGGGAAAGAGATAGAGAGAGGGAGGGGTGGGGGATACCGCTGCTAGGTAGTCAGAGACGCCATTCGGTTAAGAATCGCGCACCTCGTACATGGGATTTGGGAAGGTCATTACCCAGTAAACAATACTTCAACGTATAAAGACGTATGCACTGCTGTAGAGTGAATTTTACATACTGTTGCCAACAGTCCAGGGGGTGGAGTCAGACCTGATCCAGCTCCTCCTACCTGGCAGGGGTTGAACCAGAAGGGAATCCGAGACGACTTCGGTGTGTTTCAGGGTGGACGAGTGTGCGGTTAAGTGTTTCGGAGAGCGTCTAGTGGGTCGGGCTTACATGAGGAGCTGAATCAGGTCCAGGTCCGGCTCCATCCTCTCGATTTTGGTTCCGCGGCGAGGACTGTCCGACACGGTTAGCTATTAAAACGAGAGATCGAACGACAGGCTGTCCGTAAACAATGACCTCAGACCAGTCTCCTCACACCCACACGTCCGACCACGTCCGGTTCTGGCGCTTCAACCGTAAGAAACGGTATCCTCGAGCGGCACACGATCCGGAGCCGACAAAGAGCCTCCGAAACACGGCGTCGCACATAAGGTCAATGCCGCGATGGCGTGGAGATGGGGCGATAAATATTAGGATGAACCCAGCAATTAAAGACAGGGGATATTAGCATTTGCATAATATTGCAATTAAATTTCCCCCATGTCTATCAGACTTGGTAATCACTTGTCTCCAGCAGTTTAATTACAGCTCTGTGATGACTACTTAATGTGATTAGATGTTATACCTTATTGTCGCTGGTGGCATATTACATCAATTATATCAGACGTCACATCCTTGCCAGGACACAGGCACGTGACGTGAAACGCCGACGACCCGGTTAAAGGCGCGCTCCCGTGCAGACCTCGTTGTGCGAATCGAATCATCTATACGACTTCCACGTTGACGCACACAGAGGAAAACAAAACAAAACAAAAGTCTTCTTTTGCATAATTGTGTTAGAAGAAGTGCATCGCTTTGATTGAAGTGCAGCTTGGTAATTGTGGTGTAAACAGTCAGCTGTCACTGCCACGACGGATCTTCCTCACTTTCTCTTCAGCTTGTTTTAGCTATTTTATTTTATCCCCCGCCCCCCCCCAATTCAGAATGCAGGCATGCAGACCGTAGTGTGATTGAAATAATTACAGGGTTTGTGTTACCTGTGTCGACTCTGGATCTCCTCCGTCACTCTTCACGTGCCTTCACCCATCGAGCCTTTCTCACAGCCGTTTGCTCATCAGCAGAGCAGCGAGCCTAACGCACCTCTCCGTCTTTCCCATCCCGGCGCTTACTATTTCCGTCTCGTCACTTAGCGGCCCGTCACTTCATAAAAACTCGCTCGGCTGTTTATGCGACGAGGTCTGCTGCTGCACTAGCAATGATCGAATTTAGCTGACGGGAAAAAAACAAAACAAAACAAAAAAAAAAACCTGACAGAAAATCAAAAACAGCCAGACAGCACCGGCGTCCTTTTAATCCGGACCCGAGCGCTCGGATATATCGTTTAAAAAAACGGCTCACAGGACCAGGTTTGCCGAACGTGCAGAGATCGGGAGATCCGTGGCTGACATTCGGAAAGTGTGCTGATGTTCGCCGGCGTTTGTATGCTAATGCGCCCTGACGTGGCCCCGGGTTCGGTCCACATGGCCGACAAAAGGTAAAAGAAAATGTCAGGAGAGATCTTGTCGGAATAGCCCACGTGTCGTCGTCTCACAATTTCCCTAATGTCTATTTATCTATCGATTAATAAGCGTAATTGAACGTGTTGAATAATGCAGACCGCGCACGTCTGGAGGGATCTGAGAAGGACGACGAGGAGAAAACTGAACCGGTCGAACGACGGGTCATGTATCGCACTTTCTAGAAATTTCAGCGGAGATCTGGAAGACCTTCGGCGTGGTCGGCGTCTCGGCGGCGAGCCCTGCTGTACGCACTGCTCGTGCCTCTGCTCAGAGGGAGAGCGCCAGTCTTATTGTTCGCTAACTTCCCGTGCAAACAGGTCAAGGTGTCCTGTTCCTGGAGGAGAGTGGTTTATTAAAGTCAGCCAGAAAGCGATGGCAGGTCGCAATAGCTCACTCGCTCACATGCACGGCTCCAACGGAGGCGTAAACTCTTCCTAAGTGTCGACTGGGGCTAGCCATTACTGACAAAACGGCGGTAAATCGTGCTTTATCACTGTCCGAAAGAGTGCGGACGCTTTCTCAGAGAGAGAGAGAGAGAGAGACACCCGGACACAAGGTTCTGGTCCGGAGAAACAGTCGGGTCGAGCAGGGAGAAGACCGAGCGAGGAGGTGAAAAATAAGAAGAGAGAGAGAGAGAGACACTTTCTCCTACACTTGAACAAACTGAGCTTTCACTGTTTTACTGCCGTTGAGTTTTAAGGGCCAGTGAGTGTGTGGCTCTGCCTGCCTGGACATGCCTCAAAAAAATAAATAAATAAACAAATAAATAAATCATAAAGCCTCCAGATATTACAGGAAATTAATATGGGTGTAGTTGGGGGTGTAGGGGAGCGAGTATGGGCTTCCTATGATTCTTTGCTTGCTGTGGAAGAAATCAGAAATAGGTCTGAGAAGAAATGGAAGCAGGGAAGAAGAAGAAGAAGAAGAAGAAGAAGAAGAAGAAGAAGAAGAGGCAGATACATTGTGTCTGAAACTCAATGCTCACAAGACCATTAAAACCCCAATACAAGAGGTCGGCCTTTATGGCATTCAAAATAACTTCTTTTATGTCACTTTCTTCCTGCTGCTTTGGAGTGTGTGTGTGTGTGTGTGTGTGTGGGCATAAAGTAAACACCGCTGTGTGACAACGTTTGCAGCATTACAGCCACTCAGGACAATTATGTGCTGTCACTATGGTTACCTGGGAGCACCTCGGAGCACCAGGGTGTTAGTGACGGAGCTGGAGCGAGACAGGCATGCACCTCAGGAGAACTCTGACCAGCTTACCAACTCAAGACTTTCTCTCTCTCTCACACACACACACAAGTTTTGAAGCAACACTCAGTAACACAAAAAAGCTAGCCATACTGGAATTTGTTCATGTAATTAGCGACTGCTCAAAATAAAGAAATAAAGAAATAAAGATTTCCATGTGTATATTAAGGGCATTAGATGACTCTAATAGAGGGTGTATTTGAGCTCTATTGCAAATCAACAACAATGCCAGCTTATTTGGGGCGGTTTACACCATCTGCGTGTAAATTAGCGCCTGTTATCTAAAGGTGCCCTGTTAGTCATTTGCCTCGTCTGAATCAGAATGAAACCGAAGCGTTTACTTTTATATTTGGTCCGATGTCTGGTCCACAATCTGCACCAGCAAGCAAAAAAAAAAAAAAAAGAAAAAAAAGGGGGCAAACTAAGGGTTTCTTATTTGTTTACAGAACACACCGTACGTCAGCTACAAATCAGGCACCGATAAATAACCACGTTATACGATGTGGCAAAGGGGGCGTGGTCAAGCGCCGACCGTGAAAAGATGGACGAGTTGTCGAGGACGAGAGGGTAATAAATAACGGTTGTACATCAGTATGTGGTTTTTGTGATTCTTTATCTCCTCAGTGGGCTGCTAGAGAGAGAGCGCGAGAGAGAGAGAGAGAGAGAGAGATGGAGCTGAGTGTATATGCCCTGTAGTGGGCGGAGCTGTTCGAGTGAAACAGTGGGTCACTGAGCTTGATTTTGCTTTGGGTGTGCACACTTAAGAGCGCAGAGAGGAACCGCGCTGAAACGCGTCCGTTAATAAAAACAACAGCTCCGCTCTCACCATCGCCCGCTTCCTCATTCCCCACCCCATTGACCAGGGTTATCATATATATATATATATATAAAAAAACAACAGATATAAACGTTCCATCACCATAAGAGCATGGAGGTCGAGATGTAATAATAGTAAGTTTAAATTCTAAAAACTGCCCTTTTTGGGACAAAGCACAATAACGTTTCCACATTATGCGGCAGGTTAATTAGTACCACGGCGTTTTGTTTTTTTTTGTTTTTTTTTAAATCTAGTACCTTAGTACTGTTTTGCACCAACATTCCTCCCATCAGGAAGACCCTCGCATCTGTCTGCAGCGCATTCACTACGCTTTCAAGATTCAATTTCGCACGCCTGCTGTTCAGTTCAGTGCGGTGCGGCACGTCAACTAATCCACCCCGCAAACATCGTACACACTCTTAAAACGGTAATAACCCTCTACAGTGCGCATCTGCCCGAGTCTCCAGCAGCATTTGTCTTGGAGAACATTGGTAATCCCTTTTAAGTGTTGCAAGCACTCCAGCGTGGAAATAAGACGCTCCCTTTTCTTTACCGAGCCAAAATACAAGGAGCTGCTCTTCTGCTTGTCTGATCAGCTTGCTGGATGCTTCCTTAATCACAGGAAAATGCAAATGTGGTTCCTGCTGAAAAAGGTAGGCTCGGTTTCGCAAGACTCGATCGCACAGACGTATGGAGCGCTGGGCGAGCGCCAGGACCGACACGTTAGGCTGGCAGAATAATTCATTTAAATATCCGTATCCAAGATGGCTGCCACGTATATGTATCCTGCACTAGATCAGCACGCTGGTCGTTTTTTTTGTTTTTTAACCCGGTTTCTACCAATTTGGTCGTTTGCCAATAGCGCTCCCCAATCACACGACGGGGAAGGTGAAGGCCAAGACGTACTGTCTCCGGGACACATGAATCAGGGATCCAAAGAGAACATGCCTGGCTGTGCGCTCGCTCTCTGGGAGACCGGCATTCACACTAGCCGATCACGGATGTCCCAGTGAGCTCGTGTATACACGCAGAGGGTAATAAGCCGTTTCCTCCAGATGTGTTCGGCTGTGATGTAGCAGCAGTTCTAAAAGATGCAAAGCTCCACAATCCACAAAAGCTACGCAGGCGAGTATGGAAACTAATGCTGCATCGTGTATGCATGGTTATGGCCTTAGGGACGCGGAGGGTAAAAAGACTAAATCCAGTCCTCCTGTGATAGCACTACAAATAAGGCTGGGAAACCTGAGGGAAAGGTGGTGTCAACACCCACTGAGCTGCTGCGGATACGATTATTGTGTGTGGGAGCGCTCACTTCCAGCGCCAGCACTCGCAAATAACACATAAAAGACAAACTGCAGACACACAACTCTGTTTGCGTTTGTGCTTTACGGGAAGTGCCACGCACCTTATTTCGCGCACACACGCTTCCTTCCATCTGAATTGTGCTCATCCCAGACCCAGCAGGAAGTGAATGCAATGTCTGTATGAATATATGAATAACTGAACACCAAAGAAGCAGAGTCGGCGGCAGTGGCGAAGATTCCCGTGTGTGTGTGTGCGTGTGCGCATCCTGACACATGTCCAGATGGTGGGCGGCAGGGGTCTCCATCCCCCGCCCCGTCCCTGTGGGGGTCACCGGAGAGGCGCCATTAGACCCCGACGCTTCAACGAGGCACACGTACAGCCACACACACACACACGTGCGCACACACACACACACAAGCTCACGCCATTCCAGGGCCAAGCGAAGTGGGAGAAGTGACATCATCAGAGCGCCGCGGTGAGCACCCGGTGAGTGTGTGTGGGAACAGATGGCAGGAGGAGAGCAGGGCCTTCCACCTCGGGAAGCGGAGGAGGAGATCAGCACAAACGCGCGCACACACACTCGGGGGGTCGGGATCAGAGACGGTGTGTTTTCTATATCGATTTTCTAAAGAGAAGTAGAGTGGCAAATCCAAACTCTGGTCCATCTCTGAGGCTCTGCATTACAATATCTATAAAAGAGCGCGGGCTGACCAAATTATCAGCGTAAAAAATCCCCGACTGGACCTCCGACCCACTCAGGCGCATCACTGAGTGTGAAGTGGCAGGGAAGAAAATCACAACCTCCAAGTCCACGGTAATGCTTTTTTCGCCCAGAAACTGGTGGGAAGCTTGACCCTGGAGTACATCTTAGAATCTTAACTGAGGATACGAGATTGACCAATGGATCGGGTCACCGGTCACTGTACCGGTCTGTAGTGGTGAAACACAAGCTGCGGTCTGCTCTCTGTTTACCTGCCGGTCTACGTCCTTATCCTCACCGGTGGGCAACAGCAAAGTGCTGAAAGAATAAGGTCACGAGTGCAGGAAGTGGAAATGAGGATCCTCCGCAGGCAGGGTTGCTGCCGTACTCTCGGTGATATTGTGAGGGACCTGTAAATCCAGGAGAACCTCCGAGTAGAGCCACTGATCCACCAAATCAAGAGGAGGGAGTCGAGGTGGTTTGGGCACTTTAAAAAAAAAAAAAAAAAAGATGCCTCCTGGTTGGCTCACGGTAGATCCGTATCGCACGCGTCTCACTGCTTGGAGAACCCAGGACCTTCTAGAGAGAGATTAGATCTCAGAGATGGCTTCAGAACATCTGGGGATCACGCAAGAGGAGCTGGAATTTGTGGTTGAGGATAAAGTCCGGACTGACCGTCTCACGCGGAAAAGTGGAAGGAAAACGAACGGATGAATGATTCACGTCACAATTTTAAATCACTTAATCCACACTCTAAATGATTTACCTTCTCTAACTGCTTCATAACTCTTTCCTTTTTTTTATTTTTTTTTTTTTATCATCGAGCGCCTTGTTTTTTCCCCCGTCTCTGCTTCGATTCATTTAATTCATTTATTCTTTCCATTTTACAGGTTGCTGTAATTCGTTGCTCACATTCTACGGGACGCGAAGGGCGCTATAATTATTATAGCGTTTGCTTTTAATGGTACTTGTCACCGAAAGCTGACCTGAAATAAACACGTAATTTATTTGTTTCCCGTTCTAACGTCAAAGTCGGGTCTCAATCTGCACGCGCACGCAGTCCTATGTGAGAGCGAGAGAGAGAGAGAGAGAGCGAGCGAGGGAGAGAGACACTACAGATGATGTGAATGTGTTGGGGAAGGCAGGCTGCAGCAGCCGTGTGAAGGATGTGGGCTGGCTCGCTGCTCTTATTGACTTGTTGGTGAAAGAGCTTGATTCCGTCTGTCTTGATTCTGCCCCGGCGTATCAGCGTCACGTCGCAGACTGAAGTTTGTTATCTGCTTTAATTAAATAGATTTAGCGCCTCTGACAAGGAGAGCCGTGCTGGAAGGAAAAGGGGGAGCGGCGCACCCGTCGATATTTATCCGATAGAAGCTGTTCGTCCTGGGCTGCAGGGTCTCGCGTACACACACACACACACACACACACACACACACACAGTAACGTCAGCTTAAAAAGCTCACAGAACTCTACAGGAGCGCTCGCAGACGAGGCTCACACACTCCACGGACTTTTACATGGAGATCACCGACAAAGTGCACCTCGTCCCCAAATCCCACTTTCTCAAAACAAATAAACAAACGGAAAACACTACTTAAAACGTGACCGTCAGGACGTCGCGGTGGTTGTGTCTGCGCTATTTAAAACCACGAGATAAAAACGTGGAGGAAGTGAACTGGTGAACTGGAGAGAACTGGAGCTATAACGCGAGCCATGTTCCATGTTCCCCCAGAGCTCTCCTTGTTAATCGTCATACAGGGGCTCGCACTCCACGATTCATCTATGGTAATATCCAACACGCGTGAAGACACCGCGGCGTCTGCGATGGCGCTCAGGCTTTTGAGGGAAATCTCCATCCTGGACCGCAGCGATGCGTCGTCGAGCTAAGAGTCGAAGGGGTTTTCCCCTCAGAGATCCGAAACCGATCCTCTGTGACAATCCTAGGATCTCTATAAGCAGAGAACGTCACCTGCTGAGCGGAAACCGTCCCGCTTCTGTCACGCTTCCGCACTGAGAACACAAAAGAGTCCATCAACAGAAATTTTAATTAGCCACTTGGAGAATGAACGATTAGCTTCCTGCTCGTCGGTGCTTTTCTAGACGCGAGGAAAAGGAAGTTTTTTTTGTTTTTTTTCTTTCTCAGGCATGCTGCCAGACTCCTGTCTCCCCCCCCCCCCCCGCCGTTCTCTCACTACGTCTGGAGGAAAAGGGATGGAGTACGCTGATAATTAATCTGCAGCTCATTCTTGCGGTTTTGTTAACGTGCGTGTTGAATAGCACGGGAGGCTCTGGGCCTTCAAAACAAGAGCGAAGAGAGCGAGACTGCAGAGACAGAGAAAACTCCAACCCTGACAACCCCACGGCATTGTCTCTCATTCTCTCGTCTCTCCAAAACCAATCTTTTCCCGCAGACAATGGCGTCACGTCTGTGAGAAATGGCACGATTCAGCTCCTCTTTTTCAGCATTCAGAAGCTTTAATGAAACTGGAATGTGTTCAGGCTTCTAATGAATGGCTCTGTTTTAGTGGTGCGACTCGCCGTTCTCCCGCCGGAGCCTGCCGAATTATGCTTTTTAACCATTGTGTGTGTGTGTGTGTGTGTGTGTGTGTGTGTGTGTGTGTTGTACGTTGTTGGTTTACTAAAGTGTACCCCTGTCCTCTGTGAATTCATATTAAACTCAATCATCGCTGGCTTTTAAACTAATAATCGACACAAAACTCTGCGCCGAGCCAAAAAGAAAAGAACAAACCCGCCGTTAACAAGCTGCATTTCCTGCGCGTTTGTGATGTGAAGCAAATCGCGACCGGTCTTCAAAGGCGCGTGCGTGCGCACATGTGACTGTGTGTGTGTGCGCGTGTGTGTGTGTGGGGCAAATGAACATGCTGATTGGTATTCCTGAATACGTTCACTGCTAATGAACCCCAACAGAGCGTTTGGGGATGTGTGTGTGTGGTGTGTGTGTGGTGTGTGTGTGTGGTCCAAGTACGTCCAATGAAGTTGATAGCTGAAGCATAATTTTACTTGTTTTTCACTTCCTGATCAAGTTTCACACACACACACACACACACACACACACACACACACACTTAAGATGATGAGCCACTATGAAACCCAGAGTTGAGAAGCTCATTCATTCTCTGACCTCAAGAATTCCTGCCACTTATGATGTTGCCATGGCAACGATCCCACCATGAAGACTAACGACCCGAGTGCAAGGAGACTGTGTGTGTGTTTGTGAATGTGTATATTTGTGTGTGTGTGTGTGTGTGTGTGTGTGTGTGTGTTGGCACAGAAACAGCTGGGTCTCTCTCTCATTTACACTTAAATATGCTCAGGGTGAGGGCATTGGTGTCAAACCTTTATATGCCCACACACACACACACACACACACACACACACACACACACACACACACACACACCCCATATCTCTGCTACAAACAAGTACAAACAATCCAATCCAAGCTTTTATTCAAAACATATGATCTATTCCACTGATTAACACTAATAACCAGCACTGAGTCCATGCAGGGGGCTGTTTTTTTTTTTTTTTTTTGTGATTGTTGTGGTCAAAAATGCTTGATTAAAAAAAAATATTGTTTAAAAAAAAAATGTGATGCGGAGTTTTTCGTCAAAAAAAAATCGGAACCGGCGAAATTGCGACCGCGGGAAATAGTTCCGGACGTGACGTCTGTCACGGTGATGTTTGCTGCTAAATCAGACGTTTATCTGTACCCGTGTTCGACGCACGTGAATCGCGACGTCGTCACAGGACTCGTCTCGGCCCGAACCGTCGACCTTGAAATCGCGTTAAACTCCGGCGATCGCAAAATCCTGGAGGAACTGATAAACATATAACCTTAAGTGACTTAACCGTCGCATGTCCGGAGTCCGCCGTCTCGCTCGCCTTCAACGTCCATTTTTTATTTCGACGTATCTGTACGCCTTCACACTGAGCGGTAGATTTTAGGATCTCGAGTCGATCACAGATTCACACTAAAGAGTCGCCCTGCGGCCCGATAACGTCCGTTTTTAACCCGTGTTTCAGCGCCGTGAGACGCGAGTCTACGCACGGCGTATACGAAACGCGGGCGGTCGCTACGCCGCGGGTGTGAACTCCAGATATTACTGATCTGGCGTGAAGACGCCGAGTATTTGCGCACCACAGGCTGTTTCAATATTATTCTCTGCAAGTTCTCTCAGGCTGAATGAAACGAGACCTCGCGCCCGACACCCTTGCGTCAGGAGATAAATACATCTCGGAAGAGCAGGAGTGTTTATCCTCCTATAACGCTGGCATTAAATGTCAAGAACAGACGACACAGCTGTGGAAAAACTAGAAAGTTGATTATCCCGACTCCGCATGCAGGGACTTTTTATTACCGATGTAGTAATATTTAGAAACAGCATCAGATTAATTTCCCTCGGCACCGTGTTTGTTTTCTGTCACTCCCCCCCTGCAGGCTTCTCTCAGACTCGCTGAAGGAGGCGTGGCCTTTGTGACTGTCACTCAGACCGATTTGCCCAAATCTGAATTTCATCGCATGACATCAAATCAAGACGATACCAAACCTGTGCTTTAATCTTTGTTAATCTTTGTTTATTCAACAATGACCTATGACCTCCACACGTCCGACGCGGCGGATGGTTTGTCCTACGCACGAAGAGAACCAGCAGGACGTCGGAACGCCGTTTCTAACTCTGAAGCGAAACTGAATATTCCCGCACGTCACAGAACGTCCAACCTACCGCTGAGGACGGAGTCACAGTCTCAACCCGAACGAGGAGGAGACGTGAATTATTCAAACGCGTGCTCGACTGCATATAGCAAGCCCTGCTCAGGAGGAACTTTCCATTACACGTGGCCACACGGTGACATCCCGCTGCGCGCGTTTGTGCCGTAAATGCCGGACCGCGCCGGGTCTTTCCTATCAAAGCAGGCAGCAATTAGGGCGAGTCTGGCAGCTGGGGCTGAACCCGGCAGTGCAGCACGATCCCGAGACGCAGTTCCTCCTCAGGGGGCCTTCCAATTATCCCAAGCACACACACACACACACACACACACACACACACACGCCAGACTCGCATCGTAACCTCATCACGGACCTTAATTTAAGCTGATCTGAGCACGGGCCTTTAGCTATATAACTTTCAGCCCAAAGACGTGAACAGCAACACACTCCTCTTATACGTCTTATACCTTATACCACATCGCTCGCAACAGGAAGTGAACATCATCATATCTATAGTAACAACTCATTCACGTGGGGTACGCTCCACACACACACACACACAACAACATGGTTTTATCGAAGACGAAAAACACACAATCGTTGATCTGGTGAAATCTCCGAACAGACATGCTTGTAGCATTTATGGAAGGAGTCTCCAGTTCCAGTGCTTTGCGTAACACGAAGTTTTCCGCCACAGTCAAGTCTTCAGGATGCCCTTTCCAGTTTCTCACCAACACGACAAGCTGCTTTTTTATTCCAGAGAGATAAAAACAACAGACACGATCGAGTAAACAACTTGTTTACAGCTGCTATAAAAGAAGTGATAACGGGAAATAACTTGTCTCATGGGCGTTCACGACTATAAATGGTCACCGTGATGTTGAGTAACAGATGAAAGCTAGTCGCCGTTGGGAAACTGTCGCGGCGTAAGAAGAATGAAACACTTCGGGCCTGGATTATTTCCCATAGTGCGTTACTCCTCTTACTTATTAGAGGATTACATCATCGCCGCGGCGCTGCCGTTACAGCTCCGGCTCACAGAACTCCTCACATCACGTTCAACACAAAAAAAAAAAACGGGTCGATCTAAAATCAAAGGAATCAGACCGACGTCCCCACTTCTTTCTTTCCCACCTTTGAGTCTCTGGGAGTATTTGGTTCCCATGGACCTCGCTTTCAACAGGGTTTGAATCAGATGAAAGCAGGACGGAAACTTGTGACCATTGATTCAGCCCCGTTTGTGGATCGGTTCGGACTCGGGACGATAATTGCACTTTGTGCTGCATGTTTCATCCAGAAGACCAACATGAAGCTGATTAGGAGAAGAAAAACAAAAAAAAATCAATGCTTTAAATCTAACAGTGGGATTTTAAAAGTCTCCTGTGGAAAGCGGACGGCGGAGAGACGCACAGGAAAGGACCTCTGCATCAGAACCATTCAAGACAAGGGTGGATGTGACATCACTGACAATCTGTCAGGTGTGTGTGTGTGTGTGTGTGTGTGTGTGCGCGTCTAGCAAGGGAGTCAGGAAGAGGCACAGAGGTCAGCTTGGTTAATGAAGCGGTCTGTTCAAGCTAATGGAGATTAGCTCCTCACTGCAGCAACCGCCCGCCCAAACTAACACACACACACACACACACACACACACACACACACAGTACATATACACAACGTCCACAGCAACAACAAAACTCAGACACACAGCATCCCAGGAGACGGGATTAAGAGCAAAAGGATCAGTGAGAGGTTTTACAACCTCCATCACTGATATAGATCCAGACTAGGCTTTGGTGTTGGAGGATGTTTGCACATATATATGTGTGTGTGTGTGTGTGTGTGTGTGTGTGTGTGTGTGTGTGTGTGTTGTGCTGGCTCCACTGAGTCACAGAGAACGCTGAAAGGTTAGCCATGACGCTGTTGTGTGTCCCGCTCCCCGGGGGTTCCATTAAAAAGCCCTGTTGATTGGTTATGGAACGGTTTCCGTGGCGCCAGAGCAGAATTAAAACTCCTGTGAGCCAGAACGCTGCCTGTGTGTGTGTGTGTGTGTGTGTGTGTGTGTGTGTGTGTGTGTGTGTGTGTGTTTTTGCAAAAGGCAAGGAGAGGAGAGAAAGGAACAGATGGGCGGAATATAGACTTCAGTCGCCTTAGATGGATACGAAAATATTAAGCCAATTGGGGCTTTTGTCAAATGGAATCAGGTGTGATGAGAGAACACACCGTACACACATTTTCCTATCCTTGTGAGGACTTTCCAGTGGCGTAATGATTACTGGAGCTAATTAATCGTATGCCTACCCCTGTCTCCTGACGACACACACACACACACACAGATTGGTTTAGGGACTGAATAACAAACTAACTTACACCTTAATTGAGTGCCGGTTTATAATCCGAACAACGTTCTTAACAAAATCTTCTTATCGCACATATTATTTAAAAACAGATGATAATGTTAGGTTCCTGATAACATCAAAGCATATGTTGCTCTGCTGTATTTAAAAAAATAATCATATTTTTAATTTTTTTTAAAAAAATGTTTTTCTAATCCGTAGTACACGCTAGCTAATCTCAGCGAATGCTCCTGATTGGATTTGTGAAGCCCTCGTTTGCTTAACCTGAGAGCGAGACACGACCAAAACACGTTCGCTTCGAGAGTCACTGATGCGGAGAACATGAGAGCCTGTCAGATACGCATCACGCTGATCACATGGGAGGAAACATCCGAGCAGATCCGGCCGCTGTGTTTCACACTCGCTCGTCTTACTAAAGGTCAAATCGACGTGAGCGTTGTAGCCGAGCACGCTCCTGCTCTCGCGCTCTCTCGCGCTCTCTCTCTCCCTCTCGCGCTCATATCTCCGGCCCTGCCCACTGGCTTTTCCAGGTCAATGACAGAACAGTACAAAAGCTGCTTCACTCTCATACATACATACATACACGCACACACACACACGCACACAGGAACAGAGCCAGTGCTCACAAACCAGCTGTCAGAGCGATTACCTCCACGACCGAGGACACGAAATGGAGGCCGGCGGCTGAAAATTACTGCGATGATCCAGCTAACGTCAGAGACGTTAACCCTGTACGTGCACAGAGATGGACAGACAGACAGACAGACGGAAGGAAACAAGGCAGGAGATATCTCCGAGGTCGAGATTCTCAGCCCGAGCTTCGGATCCGTCAGAAACGCCTAAACGTCGCGCTCGTGATTCAGAACCATTTCGCTGGTTAAATCGGTTTATCCTGAAGAGTCATTATGACGCGATATACAGGCTTGAGAATCACATGACTCAAAGCTAGAAGTCTAAAACTCTAGTCGTCGACTGTCGTCATCTACATACACAGCATCTCCCAGCAATTAGATTAGATTAGATTAGATTTTGGTAAATTTGGGCAATTCCAACATTATGGGTGGATACGACTCGGTATTAGTGAGACGGCGTTCGAAACCGCAAACTTACCTATTATATAGCGCGATAGCCGAAATACGTGCATTTCGAATACTACATAGTAGGTAAGTATGCGCTTTCGGACGCGTCCTACGTTTATGTTTGGTCATGTGACCTTTCGGAAAAAAACACGGGCCGAAATTCAAAAGCTTTATGGATATGACGAGAGCCGGACGGGTTAACCTGAAGACGTTTCCCACAAATGTCTTTTTTTTTTTTAAAATAGGAAGCAATTTAAATAAGCCTAATTGAAGCATTTATCGTTTCAGTATGTACACTGAGCGTCCACTTTATTAGGAACGCCTGCTCATTCAGACAATCGTGTGGCGGCGGAACAATTCCCGATCTTCGACTGTCCGGGTTCGTGCCCATCGCCGCTTCGGATTCCTGTTCCTGGAGTGGGACCTGACGTGGTCGTCTTCTGCTGCAGACCATCTCCCTCACGGTTTGGACGTCTCGCGCGTTCCGAGATGCTTTTCCGCTTTCCGGTCGGATAATTACACGGATTAGCACGGATACAGGCGTTCCTATGAAGCGCCTGGCGAGCGTACGTTACGAGAAAATCCCCGAGCGTTACAGTCAGACGTCCTGATCGAAGAGTACGTCATGACGTACGACTGAAACGAGAATTACTGAACCGATAACAAACCGAAAATGTACAAGTAGCGCTCTGTTAAAAGCTCTATTAATTCACCTCAATCATTTCGTATTCCTGACCAGAGCACGTTCGTTTTCTAGAACACTCTTCTTTGATGGATATGTGACACCATTTCCTTCAAAACTCGATCAGACCGGTGTGCGCAGGTTAAGCCGTTCGGTTCCTGTGGTGAGAACTTAACTCTCCACAGTGATGCCCATTTTCTACCACAACACAATATCCTCTACATCGCCGTAGGCTCTCGTTCCTCTGCCGAAGAAGCCGGAATAAAAATGTGCACAGCAAAAAAAAAGAAAGAAAGATATCTTAGCAATTAAAATGATTGTGTGCATACAGTCCAACTTTGCTTTTCATTCTCGTTATGAGAGATAATCTAATATAAACAAAGATATTAAATCGATTCTTTCTGGAAATAAACATGAAATAAAATCAATTATCTGATCACGCGTCGATACGAGATGATTATTTATATAATATCAAATTCATCTGATTAATATTTTATGTCTTTAATAAGAATTTGTTCATACAATTGCTTGTACTCAAGATGCGATTTTGTTCGTACCGTCTTTAAGCTTGTGTGCATCTGATCATTTTGGGGATAAAGAAACCAGACTCATTTTGGGTTTTTTTTAGATTTTCCGACTAAATGTTTAACTGTAGCACTTTGTAACCGTTTATCGTAAAAATCTAGCTCGCTAGCCGGGGAAGCTCCGGAACGACGTCGATGACGGCTTCCACGCCGCTCGTCATGCGGGTCACGGTACTCCGGATCCATCCCGCGACCCAGCTACCGCCTCAGGATCATTCCCGATCCGAGACACTTCCCCAGGACCGTGCAGGGGGCTGCGTGCGAGCCTGGCTCGCCTGCTGAAGGGGTCAACATGGCCGCCGTTTAAGAGGTGCAGCACTGGAGGAGTGATTTTCTGGCTCCGTTAAACACGGAAGGGAAGGGGGTGGGGGGGGGGGTTTCATTTGGACCTGTGACAGCAGGATTGGGTCAAACCGTGGCAGATTCACCAATCAGAGACTGCGGGGTAAATTTAAGCACTCCCTTGGTTAAGCCTCCTCATTTAGACCCGTCTATCTGTTTCAGTAGCTGTCTCTCTCCGTCCTGGCTCAGACCACAACGCTGTCTGGCTAGCCGGATAGCGTGAGCTCACTCGGCGCCTCCACACCTGCCCTATCTGGCTCCGAATCCTGTGATCTCCATCCGCTTTGCTTAATAGGCTGCACGGCGCTCGAGCAGCCGAACCGAGCAGCCGTTAACGAATCCCATGCCTCGCTTCTGCTCCGACGCCAGCGCCTCCTCTCGCTCCCTGAGCTCCCGGTTTGTTTTGGACGGGTCATCGCTGGAGGAAGCGTTGGAACGGACGGGCACCTTAATTAAAATGCTTTTGTCGGCCCGAGGGACGCGGGCGTATCGAAACTATCCAAAATAGCTTTGTGCTGCCGTTGGCATGGAAGAATGTTTGGAATCGGCAGGTGCGTGCACTGAAGCGGGCCGCGCTGAGTCAGCCTGAAACAAAAGCAGAGAGGAAGAAAACGAAGCGGCCTGGAATACCTAAACCACTCATGCCTTAAACTGCACCTAACTCCGCCGCCTGTCTCGATTTCCTCGCGTACAATAGATATAGAGCAGCGACCGAGACGGTTAAAAAAAAATATGTTATTTGCTGAGTTAAGTGCATGTACACAACTACTATATCCATTACTCTGGATGTCACCGATTTTCTAAAGTTATTATATTCCTAACAAAGGCTATTTACTCCTTATATACGGAATTGAGGGCCAGTCTTCCAAGACAGAGCGTTAGTTCCTACTAGGAATGTTTTACCAAGCTTAAACACACCTGACTGTAACGTTAAGATGGTACTTAAGACCATGACCAACTGGATGCTGGGTGTTTTTTACGCTGAATCCATACTCAGGCCTGATTTTTGGGCTTAAGAACTGCAGAAAGATTGCACAATTCTACACAGGTTTACCAAAAAAAAAAAAAAGAAAAAGGCTTTTTCAAGGGTACGTTCAAATAGTCCACGCTTCTTAAGACATCTATATGGAACGGTTAAGGGTTCCCCCAGAGGGACAAACCAACGGCTGTTCGATGGAAACTATTTTCTACGATTGCACGTCACTTGCGATTTTTTATTTATTTAATTAAGAGTTTCCGGAGCGCATTGCTAATGGCGAAGATCTAAATGCTGGACCCTCGGTGGAAATAGCTTCGGACCGGGGCAGGATTATTTTGTGCATCTGTGCGTACGATAGCGACGGCACTATAGATACCAGATGTGAACGGCTGATGCTGCTTTACGGTGCAACGCAGGAAGCAAGACAAGATCAGTTACTGAATTCTAAAGCCTCGGGACAGCGTCGAGCAGTAATCGTTTGCGTAAAATAATCTCGGACTGAGCAGGGGTCTTTGTTTTCCAAATCATTCAGAGTTTTTTTTTATAGGCAGATAGATCAGCTCTGATACCACCATACTCGAGGGATTCACTGTTTACCTATGCAGCCTGTAGCATTCTGGATAGATAAAAACCGCCTCCCCGCACCACTCCCACTCTCTCACACACACACACACACACACACACACACACACACACACACACGGTGGTATAAGTGTGGAAAATGAGGAATGAATCCTTGCCTTAGACACAAATCCTCCTAATCTGAGGCAAGTTGTTGATACATCCACTCCTAAGAATTCTTCTCTCTCCCCTGATACACTTCCACAGGAGAAGTGCCACACACACCCACACCCACACCCCCACACAGATCCTCTACCTCCAGGTGTGTGCTGTCGTCATCGCCCACACCGTGCTTCAATACCTCAGAGGCTTCATTAGGGCACAGACAAGGACTCGTTCCTCCCTTTCTGTCCTTCTCTCGCACACACAGGGGAGAGATGGAGGAAAGGGGAAAGGAGAGAAGAGTAACATAAGGGCATTTCCTCCTGCCGTTTCATAAGTACAGAGCGGAGGCGGCCGTCCCGAGAGACACCGCAAGGCTTTATGTTTTTACCTGGATGTGTGACAGAGGCTTTCCGTAAAGGTGCAGTCGTATCTCGCTGTTTACTGAGTCATGCTCTCTCTCTCTCTCTCTCTCTCTCTCTCTCTCTCTCTCTCACACACACACACACACGCTGCAGGCTCGAGCTTGGTTTCTGCTCTTATTTAGTTGTTGTCAGCAAGGCACACGCTGCCCGCTTTAAGCAGATGCTCCCAAAGTTAGTTGCAAACCTCTGCAAAAACTTTGTTGGAAACAGATGTGCAGTTATAGTGTGTGTGTGTGTGTGTGTGTGTCCTTCTGAGATAACGCGATCTGCATCTCATTATTCAGGATTCGGTTATTATAGAAAAGCTTGATTTGATATAATGTGATTCAGTATTGTGCAAACAATTCAAATGAAATAACAAACGTGGAATAGAAGGCCACGCCTTTAATAGGACAGACGGACACAGGCCACGCCTACCACTCTGACCAACAGGCACGGAGGCTACACGTCCACCGTTCGGACAGAAACATAGGCCACACCCCCTTCATTCTGACAAACACCGGCCACACCCCCTCCATTCTGACAGAAACATAGGCCACACCTCCTGGTGATTCCTTATAAAACCCAGGTCGCTCTGGATATAAAGTGTTTGCCAAAATAAATAAATGTATACAACTCATTATACTTTGAAGGGGAGGGGCTTTCGAGAGAGGCCAAAACACACACACACACACACACACACACACACACACACACACACCCACCCCTCTGTTCTGACAAATCTGTGTGATGTTGGCAGTTTGGCTTGAAAAGAGTCATCTCACCGATAAAAGTTGAACGTGTGTGTGTGTGTGTGTGTGTGTGTGTGTGTGTGTGTGTGTGTGTGCGCGCGCATATGTTTCCCCAGCGCAGGTTGGAGGGTGACACTGTAATATTGGATCACATTTGGCTGTCCACAGAAAGGAGAAGAGCCTGCCACTCAGAGAGTATCGGCTCTCTCAAAATGCCGCTTTCACACATCACCTGTCACCCAGAGCCGCTCGGCCGAAACGTGCGCACACACACACACACACACACACCACAAAGCGGTGGGGGAAATACCCACAGACCATATTTCATTTCCATGGGCCCACTGTCTCGTTTAAAGATTGCACCAGGAACAAGTTATTAAGGCCCCTTTCTCAGGTTAATACACATTTACCGGAGGAAAAAAAATCTCATATCCCAGCAAATGGGTCTTTAAGAGAGGCTGATATATTTTTTTTTAAAAGGCTGGATTCTGACGGAGGCGCGTCGACGTGACGACGACGCCTGCCTGCGCCTTTTGACGGAGCGCTAAATCTAAACGTCTCGTCTTCACACCGTTGCCACAATAGGGCCGAGGAAACCGCTGCCGTCTGCAAATCCTTCGCAACCGGATTCGATCTCGCAAACCGGTCGAGTGTTCAACGGAAGCAGTGGGAGGGGTTTAGGGAAAACGCCTGTGTAGTTTAGGAGCGAAGAAACTATAAGCAAGACCCGTAAAGTTTTCCGCAAAACCTCGACCGAGAATCTGCAGTTCTGCAATACGGTGAAGTCGTGGAGGTCTACGCAGGCAGGATTCTCACCGGTACAACGGAAAGCAAATAAACAGCGGTTCACGATGTAAAGAAATATGCACAGTGTCCCAAGCAAATAAAATGAGTGAGGAAGGCGGCGTAGAAGCCTCACAGGCCTGCTGAGTGAGTGAGCGAGCGTGTGAGTGAAGGTCAGGGGAATATTAAATCTCCTCTCTAACTGGGCTCTCTCTTCTCTCTCCACCACGAGGTAAACGAGGACGCCGTTACAGTGGCTCATTTCCTCCGCCGGTGCCGTGGCCTTCGGGGCTCGTATTTAAAACTCAACAAACGCGTCTACTTCGGTAACCGAGTCAGGAGCCGCGGCACATGAAACCTGACTGCTGCCTCAGGAAATGCCTCAAACGCTGCGGCGGATGTTTGTCAGGAGCGCCGCCTCGGAAACCCGAGCCTCAGCCTCGGACGCGGAGTACATCGCGACTACGCCATCGAGTGCGTAGAAACTGTCCGCCTTCAAGGCGGCGAGATCGGCGCTCAGGAACCGCCTCCAACCTTCTATAAACTATTCGCTCGATAACCGGCCTCCCGCTTTTTCACGACCTGGCTCAGAGGCGAATCTGTGAGGAAGCCCCGAGGGCGGACGTGCCGCAACAGGAGGAGGAAAAGGACGAAACCATGAGTGGAGGTTCTCAGTCTCTTAATCTGTTCTCCCTGATGTTGGGACGAAGTTCCCGACTATGTTCTCTCGGCAGATTCTCTCACCATGTTCAGATGTTTGGATTTGATCTGTATAGCACTTGTAACGACAGACACGGTCACGAAGCAATCTTACACCAATCAAGGATCTACATATTAAGGCAGTTTTTAAAAGAAGGTGAACAGAAATTATTCAGACTTCCTGCTGCTTTTCGTCGGTATAGATCTTATCGTATAGATCTTCTCGCACGACGTCGAGAAGATCTGACCCCGTGTCCCGAACGCCGCATCGTGAAACGAGGCCCGTATCAAGATAAAAGAAAATCCCGGCGTCGTGTCTTTCTGCGGTTCAGACCGCTCAGATCAGATATGCTTAAATAAAATAAATAAATACACGGATTTGTGCGGCCTGTCTGAACACGGCGAGAGTCGCGGGGCGTGCTGCTCGGGTGGTCCTCTCGCGCACTTTGGATGAAAGCGTCTGCTGGATGAATAAATATAAATGTAAATGCGAGAAAGGCTTCAGCGCCTGTGGGGATTCGTGTGTAAAACACCTCACGCGCTTCGTATCGAATCGCAGCGGCGAAATGAACGGAGATAAAGCCTGACCACTAGGCAAATGGAAGACTCCTAAACACGGAGAGAGCGCGAGGTGGTGCACGGGCAATCAAATGTAAAGCTATGAAAATGTCCACCTGCAACCAAAGCCGTCTGAGGAACGCCTCTCGGTCTCCCAGGGCTCGGGCGTGCACGCGCTGCTCTTCTAGACGTAACCAATCGCCCGGCTTTAAACTTTACTACTCTCCCTTTACGGTCGTGATTTGAGGCTGGAACCAGCAAACAAGCAAAGCAAACATTATTCCCGTGCGTACACACTTGTTTGTGCTCATCGAGGCAGGAAGTCAGGTCAGCCACGCTAATGGACATCAACACTGGTTTTATTCGCTACGCCTGAACGGCTCAACCGTCGTTATTAAAACGCTAGCGCTTGGGCAGGTATACTAAATGAAATGTTATGAAGTCTGGGGCAGCGCGCTCGCAACCAGGCACATGCCCATAACCCCATAACCCCCTCTGCCATTTACTGAATCTTAATGCGCACAAAATGTCAGGCGTGATATCAGATTACTGAAGGTGCCAAAACAAATTTCCTGTCACTAAACAAGTTATGTTTCTTTTTGTTTTGTTTTTTTCCCCCCCCATTAATCTCCCAAGGTTCCTGTCTTCCTGTTGAAGTGTTGGAGTCCACAAACAACCACAGGTTTCTGTTGGGGTCCCCCCACCCCCAACCCAATCTCCCTCACTTTCAGCAGTGCAATATTGCCAAAGCAATTACAAGGTGATCTGAAATAATGATAAAAACAATAACAACCATCTCTTTCTCCTTCCTTCTCATTCTGGACAGGGATGTCTTCAGGGATGGAGACTCTCGCTCTCCGACGTTCTATATAATATACCACGTTGCCAGGGTGGTACATCCCTTGTACATTTAGTATGTACCCGAGTAAGTGCAAGTGATGTACCTCTAATTAGCTTTCAGAGTAACGCTTTAAGGTCTAAAGAAACGTACTAACAGGTAGAAATGATGATGGTACCACCCCAGCGACGA
This sequence comes from Ictalurus furcatus, assembly GCF_023375685.1. Lineage (NCBI taxonomy): Eukaryota > Metazoa > Chordata > Actinopteri > Siluriformes > Ictaluridae > Ictalurus > Ictalurus furcatus. The sequence goes on from NC_071270.1 coordinate 2,368,399, forward strand.
GGGAACGTCCAGTTTGACGCCTCTCTTTCATGTTTTCACATAAATGTAAAAGCTCACATTTTTAGTAACAAGGCAACGATTCGATATTTGACGACACCGCTGAATCTGCGACGAGACGATCCGATCTCGCGTCGTCCGGCAACGATTCGACACGTGACCAAATTTGTTGGGAATCTGAGGAAGGCCTACTGGGAGCTCCTGGATGATAACGGCAGAGACGGACCATTTTAAAATGATCGACGATGCCTTGTAGGAAATCTCAATCAATCAATCAGTTTAAAAATACTAATTATTACTACGTACGCACCAGTTGTCGGTCCTTTTTTTTTTTTTTTTTTTGATAATAAACGATGTATAATCGATTCCAATTCGAACCCATTTACGATGTTACCTTTTAAATCAACGCGGCGATCAAACCTCCTTCTCGTCACACACCTAGAACACACCCGCTATTCGATCACGCTGGAAATCGGCCAATCGCTGACGAGCGGGACGATTAGAGAGATGTTCCCTCGCTCCGGCCCGTGTGTAGGTGTCGCGTACGGAGCGTCGCAAGCCTGAGTGTTTTGAAGCGTGATTCAGGTTTAAGAAGAGTCCTCCAGCAAGACTCTTCCTCCTTACAGTCTTCCCCTCAGGTGCAGCGTGGGGTTTAAAGAGCTCGTACGGTTTACCGATCTTGTGTATAAATACCGCGATCGGTTTACACGGCAACGGAGCATCACGTTCCACACGTGCACCAGTTGGGACGCGGAATCGTCTCCGAACACGGACGTTGCGGAAAAGCAACGAGTGTGGATGAGACGAGTGTTCGAGCGCTGCGGTCTCGTGTAGAACCAGCAGGAGAAATCCACTCGCTCTAAAGCTGTCTGGGATTTACACCCGAGTCATGCCGAGTCTTCGGCTCAGAGAAGCTTCTATACCTGTCAAACACACACTCTGGCACACGTTCCGCATCCTATTACAGATGACACACAGACTGCGAACAGCTCCGAGTGTGTGTGTGTGTGTGTGCGCGTGTGGTAGAAGGGGCTCTGAAGGAGAAAGCAAGCTTGCGTGACCCCAGCGCTCGTACCACCTGTTTCCTCACCGTGACGCGACACTAACCGCCACACAAACACGCACGTTCCTCTTACTCTCCTTGTAAGGACCTTTCAGAATTAATGCTACGCCACACCCAAATCTAACCCTTTGGCCCATTTTGCCTCTTTTAAGGTTTGTTTTATATACATCAAATCTGCAGTTTCTCTATTTAAAAATAAATAAATAAAATAAAAAATCCTTTGTAGGGGGAGTGGGCGGGTATTGTCAAATGTCCCCACCAAGATATGAAAACGTACACACACAAACACACCTGATCGAGCTAACATCCGCTTCATATCGGCCAGTGTGTGCAAACACGCGTAGACAAAACTGCTCACACATGGACATGTGGAAGGACATAAAGGGCATCCGTGAGGTAACCTGAACGCAAACAAGAGCACGCACGCACACACGCACGCAAAGGCAAGCTGTAGTGGACAGTCTGGTCAATTAAAAAATGTGCTGGAAAAACACGGCTGCTCAAACACACACACACACACACACACACACACACACGGAGAAAGAGAATGAGTGAGCGAGATAGAGAGAGAGAGAGAAGGAGAGATACAGACAGAACAACCATCTCTCTTTCCCCATCAGCTGACCACACACACACACACACACACACAGCAGCGTCTCTCTGATTCGAGCCGCACTCTCAATTACGCTGATCTGTTTATCTCCCGGCGAGTGTGAGGATTCCTCAAAATAAAATCAAAAATAAAACAACAGAAAACAGAAATCAATCCAATCAAGTCGTTCAATCGAGTCGAGATTCGCGGCGAGGCGGAGATGATCAGCAGCGGCGTCGGGAGAACGCTAAACACCGCGGGGTCGCCGCCCGTCCGGCTTTATTTATACAGACACGGAGACACGTTATTACTCATTATCATTACACATTATTACTCGCACGCGTATGAGATCATCCCCTTTCTACCACGGAGACAGCACTTACACGTGAACAGAGCTCCAACAATAATAAATAAATAAATAAACAAACAAACATCATATATCTATCATCATGTTTAGATTAGTCGTGCCAGCAAACCCACAGGGGAAAAAAATTAAAAGTACACAATTTCCTCCTCATCATCATCATCATCAAAGACATGTTTGGTGTCTGATGTTTGCCTTTTTTTTGTTATTTTTGAATGAATAAATATGAAATCATTTTAGAGCGTATTAGTTTTTAAAGAGATCAGATGGTAGGGGTATGAGCTGATCATACAGGTGTTCTTCACGTCGTTTGGCTGACGCTCGTCTCTGCACGACTGAGAAAGAATACAACTAAGAAGTTTAAGTTCTCGCTCGAGAACTCGACACAGTGGCAGTTCGGCTACGATGGGATCTGAACTCACACCCTTCAGATCCGTAGCTCGAAGCCTTAACCAACGAGCGATTTCTTTTTTTTTTAGGGAGACGATGATGCCAAATTACTAAAGTTACTATAAATAAATTGATTCGGGGTTCTACGCCACGGCCGCCTCTAGACCGAAGTCCCGCTGTGTCCTACACCGCGTCGCTGAAGAACTGGATGTAGTTTGAGGCTCATATTTACGGAAAGGGTTTTTTTTTCTTTTGATGAGATGAGCTTTATGATGTTTCAGCTTCAGCGTGTCAGTGCAAACCTGAAGACATAAACGTCAGCTATGAAATCATTACGTCTTTTTTTTTCCTAAGAGGAAATGTGCGCACAGATGAAACGAATGGAAAGAAACGATCGATATTAACGTCACGTGAGACGCTCGCTTATTGAGACGAACTTTATTCGCTGGCGTCTCGGTGATGTTTCTCGATAACGTCCAGCTGACCTTAGCGGAGCTTCAGAGTGCGTGTGTGTGTGTGTGTGAGACATCAGCATGAGCCACTTACCTTCCCGAACTGCTCGAAATACTGCTTCACGTCGTCCACCACTGTGTTCGCTGACAGACCACCCACAAATATTTTCTTCGTTCTTGTGACCATCTGGAGAGAGAGAGAGAGAGAATACATTAGCACACAGGTGTATATATAAAAAAACACTATTAAACTCACACTTGGCAAAGTGACTACATCAGAGACAGGGACAGAGGGACATGTCATGTCTCATGCACAGAGATGTACATAATGAGTGAACGTGAATGTGTGTGAGAGCTGTGACAATGTGGAGTTCCCCACATCTCTCTCTCTCTCTCACACACACACACCCTCATGAGTCATTCTGGACCAAAAGGTCTGAGCCGAAGCACCAACGCCCGTCTCTGATACATCAACAACCGTAATAAGTCTTTCCTCGGCACTGCAAAGTAGAACTTATAAGAAACGTGAAAACCGAACCACGTCACTCGTCACGTGACCCCAAGCGCGGTTGGCTTCCACACCTGATGTCGGTTCATACAGGGTTTCGCAGAGTTCTTTTGCGCTCGTTACGCACGACCGTGCTGCGGGTTTAAAATAATAAATAATCGATAAATAAACGTGTGATGCATCCGGCAAAGTTTTTTGTGCTCTTTTGCGGAAAACCACTTAAATCGGCGAATACCGCTCCGACGACCAAGACGTACTTTGTACTCATTACTACATGAGCACGTTGCACTTTATTTGAGAATACACACACACGCGAAAATCCTTATGGGACCCCCCGAGATAAAATGAGCAGAAGACTGTTAATTATAGTCCTCTATACGTTTCAATGCATTCCCGTTTCCAGGGACTGGGATTTTTGTCTATGAAGTTTCATCGAGGTCGCTGTGGGAACCCGCTGTCCCCGTGAGGGGATAAATACAAACACGCACATACAGAATGCACAGTGGGCCCCATTAGCGCACCTTTTCCACCCTGTTAAACCTCTGGCATGTTTATTTGTTTGGGAAAACGCTTAGGTCTTTTCTATCAGCCATCCGACATTCAGCGCTTAAGACAGTAACAGCACTAAGCGCACGTCCTCTCCTTCTGCAAACACAATTAGGCAGCACGTAGAGGAAAAATCAGAGTACATTAAAGCCTCGATTAATTCCTCGGCTGAGAATATATGGAGCATCAGAAATAGGAAGATGGAAATAAATAAATAAATACATAAAAAGCTGTGCAGAAAAATCTGAAGCTAAGCGCAGAGTGAGAAATTGGAGGACAGACAGTTCCCTGAGACATAAACAGATGTGTGTGATTGTGTTTACGTAGCATAAAACCCAAACATTTACTCTAACGGATGTGCCCTCGCACCTCGGCGAGCTGGGACGACACGGTTTCTCTGGAAACCCGGGATCCACAAAACATCTTTAACGCTCTTCTGCGGCTCGAACGGAATTAAAACACATTCGCGAGCCGGTCGTTCGATGTAGACAGCGGTAGGGGGAGAAAAGGAAGAGGGGGAGGGGAAAGAAAAAAAAAGCGTTCGACGACGCTGGAGTTCGGGGAGGAAGTTTATTTGCGTGTCGGATTTTTACGCATCTGACTTTGAAAAACAGCCAAAGACGACATGAAGACGATCATTTCTGTTTGTTTGTTTTTTAAATCTCAACGAACATTTAATTGCCCAGAACAGTTCAAATAAAAAAAATAAAACCGAGCCAAAGATTTCAGGACTGCTAACAAAACGTTGCATTAGTGTCTATTAAATGATATTATTTATCATAATATATCTTATGATATGAGAAGTGCATCACGGTGTAATTGATCATGATATGGATTTTATGTCGTCATGTTGCCCTGCCCTTGGTGAAACGTATTTCAAGAGGAAGCCAATCCGAGTGTAGGATCTTTCACGAGATAACGTCACCATGTGAAGGATTTCCCAGGCCAACCACGCATTTGCTACAGCGTCTGTCTGTCTGTCTGTCACGTACGTGTGTGTGTGTGTGTGTGTGTGTGTACAGGTCCAGGTAAACACTCCCTCTCTTCTACATTTGCATGTGAGGTCTACTTTGCATTTGGATGCCATCCAGACAGCATGCAAATGCCCGGTCCCTCCCAGCCCTGCCCCGGTCATCTCGGGGTTGATCGGTCCTGATAAAGACTGTGTGCGCTCGTTTAACACCGTCCCTCACTTTTATCAGCCCTGACTGCTGTTTTAGTGATGTTTAAAGTCTCCTACGTTCATCTTCCCCTGAAACTCCTGACGGATCATCTGACTCGGCTCTTCCGGTGTCTTTTTATTTTTTTCATTCTATTGTTATGGTTTGTGACAGGGCCGCCCCAGTGGCTGATTGGATTCCTGCAGAAGCCGAAATAGAATTATGTTCCCCAATTGCTCCATTTCTCTACAATACACAGCACACACACACACACACATTTGGGAAAAGACTGCGATAGAAACAAAGAAATGATAAATAATTCGAGAGAAAAAGCATTAAATTTCCTGACACAGCGGAAGCACCCTGCCATTTTTCCCCTCATTTTGAACCAGGGGTGGATTCCTGCCTCTGGCCCAGTATTCCCAGAATACGCTCCGGATCCACCTCGACCCTGAACATCTGTTACTGTAAATGAATGAATGAATGAAACCAATATCAGATTCGCCCTTGTTCACGTTCTCGCTCCATTCCCCCGAGGCACAATTTCTCTGAATATGGGTGTGGAAAACAACGGCGAGGCTGTGTCTCAAACGTTTCTCTCAACCGCTATGGAACTGCTTAAAGTTAAAAAAAGCATAAAACCAAAATACAATAAAAACATTCTTTGCGGTCACTGAAACCATGACAGCGCTAGTATGAGAATGCAAAAGGACTCTGAACCATGATGGCTACAAAAAAAAAAAAAAAAATCACATTCAGAAACAAAGCGCGAATAAAACCTCCAGTTAGCACCCCATGCCCGGATCTATGGCGTCTTATCTCAATCTCCAAGCTGCTTCAGTCAGCAGCGCACACACACCTGGTGTGGTATCAGTCACTGCCATAATTCCAAACAAACCGGTGTGATGGAGAAGCTACGCTATCTACCCATCAGCCAGGGATTTGCAGACGGAAGCCCTGCAGCAAAGCGAGAGCGAGCGAGATGACTGTGATGAGATACGGACATTATGAAGCTGTAAAAGGCAACAGGGAGGAAGCAAGCGCAAAAAAAAAAAAAATTATAAAAAAATGTGGAGAAACGTGATACGGGGCTGAAGAAAAAGCAGGAGACGTGCTGGAAAAGCAATAATAAGCAGAAACTCACGTGGAGCAGAGACTCTGCTGAGATTCACATGAGTTTCTGCGTCACGGCCACAAACAAACCGGGAGCAGAGGCCTGAAAACAAGCGATAAATCCTCAGGAGAGAAGCCGCAGTGGGAGACTGAATGACCTCGCTCATTTTCCCATGAGGACACGGTCATCCCTCTCTCTCTCTCTCTCTCTCTCGCTTTCCCACCCTTACTTTCTAACACAGAATATTCTCGTCTCTTTTTGTTAAGGACTCTTGTGTCCCAGGAAAGACAGGATCTTCCACAGGGTCACATTCCATTTACCAAGGACAAAGCTTAACCTGACTCTTCAAGACCCAGCTGTCAATCACAGGAATTACAGCCAATACACAAGAGTAAAGGGGGCAGGAACCCCATCTCACACAGAGGGTTAGGAAATTAGGTTAAGACTCGTTTAGTTCGCTTTAGACGCAACAGCTGGATCGAAAGTCCTTTGTTTGGCGTCTCCTGGTTGAACTTTTCGACGCCGTCGGGTAGATCAATCTGAGCGCCCGGGCGTCGCCTAGCCGTAGAAGACGGGAGGTGCGTCTTGAAGTATTGGAGTGTTTTATCTCGCAGAGACACTCCGTGTGATGAACGGAGCTCAGTTGAGTGCGCAGGGAGTGTGGGTGAGCTTAAGAGCCCACTCTCAAACTGCATCCTCTCCATCAGACTCTCTCTCTCTCACTCACACACACCAAATCTTTCTCTTAACACTCGATTCCTCCATCAGCCCTGATTAAGTGAATGGCAGTATTTCTGGCCAGCTGATTACAGCTGTCTGACTTTGCCACAAGTGCCCTTGTTTTAGACAAAAAGCCAAAGGGAGTGATTTAGAGCGAGGTGGATTTGCCCATCCCCCCCCCCCCCCTCGCAACAAGAGCTCTCGGGACGGGCCTGTTGATTTCAGGAGGATGGTGATTGCGAGGTGACAGGGCCCACTGCAGGGGTTTTGTGTGTGTGCGTGTGTGTGCAGGGGTTAGGTTCAGATAGGGTTTGGAGTGATGGGAAAAGAATGATCCCTTCTCCAGCTTTAACAGCATCAACAAACAATCTCACTTTCGGTCCGAGACCATGAAAAGCCTAATGGGCTTACAGAAGATGCTATTCTTAGCGGCCATCCACTGACCACATACCAAGTTCTGAGAAGAAATTGTGCAAAAAAAATAATCCCGATATGATATTGAAGACTTTTTTTTTTTTTTTTTTACAATACACAACATTTTAACGTCTATAAAATGTCACCTGCTTCGTAAAAAAGTTAGTTCTCCTTCATCAGATCAACAATTACACACGTTTTAATTCGTTTATATGGCACGTCGACACAGAATTACTTCTCATTTGTGTATCGAGTGTGTATAAGACAGATTTAGAGACCGCCAAGGATCTACGTTATTGGAAGACAAGGGCCGGCCTCCCGCTTTATCGAGTAAGCGGTCCAACATCTCATTCTAACGGGAGCATTTTAAATAAACTCATTTCAACCCCGCGCTGACGTGCGAGATGTTAACGCTTCGGTCTAGACCTCCATCGTTTTCCGCTCTTGTTTGTCAGAGGACAAAGTGAACCTGAACACGCACACACTTCCCCCCGATTATCACTGAGGTCTGGCAGAAACGCCACCTGTGCTCATTCATGCTAGTTGCTGCGGGTGCTACTCATGACACGACTCTGATGAGCTCGATTACTCTCTACAGGAAGTGGGGTGGGGGGTGGGGGGGGACGTGGTCGCACTGCTCCGTTGTGCGTGCGTGTTTCTATAAATGTGCACGTGTGCAAAAACCCGACTGCGTTTTCGGTGTCGCAGCTGCACGGCTGTGCTGGAAAGGCAAAACAAGGTCAGAACGCTTCAAGGTCAAAAATTCCCCTTGTGTCAGCATGAGAGAAGATTCTCAGGACAGCAACATGGAGAGAGAGAGAGAGAGAGAGAGAGAGAGAGAGAGAGAGAGAGACTGAAAACTGATTCAGAGAAATAGCATCAAATGAAAGTGAGTGAGGAAAACAAGTCAAGAGGGTAAGAATACACTCCGAATCAGCGGAGGAACCGTGGGTCCGTCTCTTTCTCCTCGCCCTTTTGAGAAGTGCGCCAATCTCCGTTCTAGTGTGCATAAATAGAGCCCTAATTGCTAATTAAATTACAATTAGAGCTGAGGAGATGAGAAGGGGAGAGGCGCTTAGTGCAAATGCAGAGTGGCAGGTTACAGTACTCCGGCTCAGGATTACACCGAGAAAACACACAACTCCACCAGCATGCTTATTTGACCTCTGTTGCATGCCGGACCTGAAACCTCCACCTTAAACAGCTATTTCGCCTCCACTCAATGCTGTTCCTCTAAAACGCCTAATTCGTCCCTACTAAATCCCGTGCCTCTAATACCGAACACTCACCTCTCCTTGCTCTTTTTTCCTCTGTAATGGCTAATTCACTTCCACTCTATCTTGCTCCTCAAAAAAAGCCCTATTTCACCTCCACTTGATCCTGTCCCTCTACCACAGTTAATTCCCCTCCACTTTGTCTTTTTCCCTAAAAATGCCCAATTCACCTCTACTTAATCCCGCTCCTCTAACATCGCTAATTCACCTCTACACGATACCTGTCCCTCTAAAACGCCTCATTTACCCCCACTCGATCCTGCTCATCAAATCCGCTACTCCGCCTCCACTTCATCCAGTCCGACTAAAATGGCTGCTTCACCTTCACTTGATCTGGTTTCCCCCGTTATACTGTCATTTCCCCTTTAGTTAATCTTGTTTTCCTGATCTCGCTAATTCACCTCAACTCGATTCTGTTTCTCTAAACACGGCTAATTCTCCTCTACTTGATTCTACAGCCCCGATACGGCTAATTCGCAACCCGGGCGTGATGATGGGTCAGCTTCACTGAGGGTTCTAGCAATAACCACCACCCCCAAGCACGGCAAATAATTTCCAAACTCTCGACTCTCGTTCCTCTAAAACGACCGTTTCCCATTATATTCCTATTTCAACTTCAGCCAGACTCGTTTCCCGAATATCGCTAATACACCTCGGTTCTGCCCCTGTAACACAGCTAATTCACCTCCACTAGATTCTATGGTGCCAATACAGCTAATTAGCCACCTGGGCTTGACGACAACTCGGGTTCAGTGAGGGATTCTAGCAATAGGCTCCTCTTTGACATGGCTAATTCACCAATACTTAATCCAGTCCACTTTCATTTAATCTGATTCCCAGCAACGCTGCTACCTTAAGGGCAGGCTCACGTAAGGTTCTAGAAATAGGCCCCTTTTTATCTGACACACCTTTACTTTTTCAGTCTTCCTCCAATATGGCTAATTTACCACCACCCGATCCTGTCCTTCAAATACAGCTAACTGACCCCCAGTAGACTCCATCACTCCGAAATGGCTAATTCACTTCCGGGTCAAGGTTCACTGAGGACTTTAGAAATGGGCGTCACTTTGACGTAACTAATTCACCAATCCAGTCACGCCAATGTGGTTATTACACATGAACTCATTCTTCCGCTAATATCGCTAATTCACCAGCACTCGATCCTGTTCCCCCAAACACACGGCTAATTCACCTGCGCTAGCTTCTGTGGTTTTAATATGGCCGGTTCACCTCCGCTCAATTCTGCTTGCTGTAACACGGCTAATTCATTTCCACTCAGTCCTGCATACACTGACAGCTCAAGGAGAGCCGAACGTCAGCACTGCTACGGCTGAGAAGCCCATCAATAGCCGCAGATGACCTTCCCTTGTCAATCTCTCCGAAACAAATCCAGCTAATCGATAGTTTTTGAAGAAAACTATTTTAGCGTAAATATTCTACGGGCACACGTTAACGAGAGAGTCTCTCTCATGGGGGGTTTAAATATCATACCATTATTATACCGATGACAACAGCATGACGATAGGCCAAGTCAAGAGAGATCAGAAATGCGGCACATTCGGTGACGTTATCATCCGGTCCCCCTTTCTCGATCCGTTTTTTTCCCGCCAGATTCTGTCAGGAGTGTATGAGGATTTCATACGATTTGCTTCTAGCGAGCCAATGTGCTTGCCACTCAGGAGGTCAGTTAGGGCTGTATGGAGGAGGGGGGAGGGGATGGGATGTGAAGTGGGTAGGAGGGAAGGCTGGCTCACTGGGGCACCATCTTTAATTGGTTCTCTGCTCCCAGCAAAATCCTGCTGTCAATCTGCCCACACTGGCTGCACCGGCTCCAACCAAGTCACCCACCAGAGTGCAGGGCCTTGATGACTCAAACCGAGAAGGGGGAAAGAGAGAGAGTCTATAGATAGATAGGTAGCATGCTGCCCTTGTCCGTTCTGCTTGCTGTAAATAAAACTCTGGGCATTAAGGATGGGTATCAGCCTGCCTGTTGTGTCAGCGGGCACTCATCGAGATCCGGCACAACCACACAGGAGGCTTAAACACCACCAAGAGGCTTTCAACTCTATTACACCATGGCTAGGTAGTTGCACACCAACCCAAAAAAAAAAAAAAAAAAACCGGCAATTTGGAAATACAGCCGGGAGTTTAGAGAACGAGACGGCCCGTGGTGGAGAACGCGCGTCCTCAAAATCCCTCCTGGTCTCGACTACCTCTTTCCTCATTGCTGTTGCTTGCAGAAAACAACAACAATCGAGGGATTTCTTGCAAATGTTTCTGGTGACAAACATTCCCCCTCTTCTGACCACCGACTCCATTCTCCTTCTCTCTCTCCATCTCTCTTTCTATGCCTCAGTCAGTCCCCAGGAGGAAGCAGTGCAGCTAAGCAAGAAAAATGCCACAGCTGTTTGAGCCTCTGGGGGCGCAGGACAGATGAGTTAGGGAGCGATAGCAATACTTCTTTCCCCTCACTCTTCGCCAAACACACTGGCACGCTCCCTCGCTTTCTTTCACATTAACTCATGCGTTCCCGTTCTCTTTCCCTCGGTTTTCATCGCTCTTTCGCTCCTCGCTCCATCTTCGCTAATTGCTCCCAGCTCCCTCGCCGTCCGAGGTCTCCTCACTCCAGCACTCCTTCCATCCATCCTCGAGCAGGAACCGTGGAACAGAGCGGCCGGCCCTTCATTTCCAACTCAGTGGGGGTCGCTCGGTTCATTCATCATCTTCGTATTCCTCCCCCCTTCACCGCAAACCTCGAGGACCGAGAGCCAATTAAAAGCGGTGCGCCTGCCTGGTGCACTTGCTCAATCACAGGGCATCCCATCAGAGGGAACTATTGATGGCGAAGGTGGTGGGTTTTTCTCCCCCCCCTTCGTTTCCAAAAGGTATGGCCCTTTTACTAAGAGAGGTACAGTAACTCTTTAAAAACCTCGAGTAGCAAAGAGGTACTTTAGCAGAAGGCACACGGTAAGTACTCAATTCAAATGCCACTGTAAAGAGCTGTTGACTTTTATGTAATGAACCTTTTGGGAGTCTGGGATAAATCAGTTTTACAGAAGGAACTGCTCCTGCTCCATTACGGAAAAGGGTCCGGCGCTTTTTACAGCCATCATATTTTAGATTATCACCCCTTTACCCTTTTACCTCAACGCTAGCACGCATCTTTATATCTGCTCTATCGTTGCTCTTAGCCGTTTTTAACAGTGTCCTATGGCAATACGAAGTCCGTTTTTAACAGCGGCACCAAGTAAAATGTCCTGTTGCTACGTTGACCCAACTGCCACCGTTTACACTCCTATCATACTTATAACGTTGTGCGTTTGCTACATGTCTGAATGGCCCGTTCCCCCACCCAGGGTGTTCACCTAGACCTCCATTAGCCTCCATAAACGATGCGCCCTGAGCCATAAAACACCAAGCGCCTACCTAGGTACTCGGCCGGAAAAGGATCCGAACTAGAAAACGATGACGAATCATTTTCTTCCTGTTAATAATAACCGTGACAAGGGCACCTTGAACAACTACTTTCCCAGACAAGGCAAGTTAAAACTGAGATATGAATATGAGAAAAAGCACAGCACAATTAATAAGGCAATGTCAAATATAATTCGGAGAGGGTGACTGCAAATAGCTGACACCGAAGACACCGAGCTCTTATTGAAACTCGCCCCTTCTCGGCAGAAGCGGCGCGCTGCGCTGCGCTAACAGGCTTTTGTCATCTAAAGGAATAAGCGACGAGACCCCCAGCGAGGGAAGGATTCACAAGCTTTTCCTCCGTCCTGCGTGTTGTGCACAGGAGGGTCGTTATTAACCGGGTAGGAAATAAAACCGGGTAGGATATGAAACCGGGGAAACGAAGAGGGCACTAAATGTGGCTTTTTCTAAAAACATAATACATTCTTGGTTTCTCTCCCCCCCCTTCTGTCGCTCTCTCCCTCCCTCGCTCCCCCTCCTTTTTTTTCCCCTCTGCGTGTCCTCTTTGAAAACAGCTTGTGGCTATAGTGCCGGCTGTAGATGAGGCAGAAGTGGGCTCTCGTTCGCCTCGCTCCCTCCGCCAGCCCACTTCATTCTCTTGAATCTTCCCATCTTCGCCCCAGGAGCGTCCTTGCAAACAAACAAACACGCTCACGCATGTTCAAAGCTTTGCGTCCACACTCGTGCATCACGTCGCTCTGTTCATTAAGACATCCGGTGATTGCGAGTCTATTGGAGGGCTCATCGCATCGAGCGAATACCTGCTCAATCAAACCTTAAGGAGTTTATGGCACGCTGCAACGCCGTGAGTTAGTCTAAGCTGGCAATTGAGAGGCGCAGAGGAGTCGTTCCGCTGAATTATTCGGCGTGTTTGGCAGAGATTTGCGGACATTAATTCAACAAACAATATTAGGTGCTCGAGTACTGGAGACAGAGAGTACGCCAAATCATCCAGATGAGTCTAAGATGGCAAAGACTTTCACGTTCCTCTTGCACTCTACAATTCTGTACAATCCCTAAGTATCATTTATGAAATAAAAACGGCATTCGTTTGGCAGATGCTTTTACCCAAAGAGATCCAAGCACAGAGTTGATCATTTAAAGGATAAATATCCCTATATATATATATATATATATATATATATATATATATATATATATATATATATATATATATATATATATCACAGAATATCATTTTGATGAGGTTTTGCCAACAAGAACAACAACAAAGCTCACTATAAGTTCAGTGATCTTTGTTTACAGTGCTGCTGAATGCTCAGAGCTGATTGGTCAGAAGGCGTCGTTTCATTTTCGGCAAGATTTATATTGACGTGCTCGTTCACATTTATACCGTAACATCTTACACACTGACTTGTACAGAGGACGCGCCGCATGAAACTGCTACGTCGATTATCTTCTTATAATAACAGCACATTCCAGTAAGATATTTATTGAAGAAAAGGAGGGGGGGGGATGGGGGAAGTTTTATTTGTACAGTGAGAACAAGGGAGATGTTGTAAAAGCACTGAGAATATAGACAGCGTTGCGTCATAATATTATATCACCATGTTGTTCAGCACTAGCACTGCTTTCTGGCGGTGCTGGGGACGTGACCTGAGAACCTTCCGGTCACTAGGACTGAACTTGCCGAACTACCACTTGCATAAAAGATAACGGTTCAAAATTCAATGTTTAAGGAAAGTGAAAGCACTGAGGTTTCATTTTCAGAGGTGTGAGTGAGACTGGAAAGCGGGGGAGAAACACCAAGAGTAGAGTGTGTGTGTGTGTGTGAGTGAGAGAGAGAGAGAACAAGAGAACAAACACATTTGGGAAAAACCCTCAATACCCCGAGCAGCATGAACGTGGTGGAAATTACCGGTAACATAATCGATGTTTCAATCAAGCTCCTGCTTTCGACTAAACAAGGAGCTCTTTTAACGGCTGTCCCTCGGTGATATCGGCAGCTACAGAAGGAAAAGCATTAATTGAACTCCTGAAGAAGAAAAAAAAAAACAAAAACACCACCACTTGAACTCGAACATGAAAAGGCGCACAGTTTAGGCTTTAATTAATAAAGCGTTGTGAGGCTGCACGAGGCGCCAGGTTTACGGTGTAAACAGAGGCGTGTTGTTCTGTGGCACGCTGATAACACTCTTTTAAACCAGGTTGGAGTGCGGCACTGACAGAACTCCTTCAGTTACGCTGTTTATCCCCCAACACACCCCGCACTAGTGTCCATTACAGCGTATGCACCGGTGTAGCACTTAATCACAAATACCGAGACGCTTAAGGGACAGGCTCGCTGAGGCAAAAGCTACGCATTACAAAACATCATCATCAATATAAGACACGAGTCCAAAATGATATATAACGTATATATATATATATATATATATATATATATATATATATATATATATATAACGTATATATATATATATATATATATATATATATATATATATATATATATATATATACATACACACATATACACACACATATTTTATATATATATATATATATATATATATATATATATATATATATATATATATATATATATATATATATATATACACACACACACACACACACACATGTATATATGTGTGTGTATATATATATATATATATATATATATATATATATATATATATATATATATATATATATATATACACACACATACACACACACACACATATATATATAAAAATAAAATACCCCTTTCTACATATCTACTCATTTATCAACTTTATCTATCTAGATAGTTTTATATATATATATATATATATATATATATATATATGAAAACATACAATATAATAAAAAAAAAAAATAATAATATAAGTCTTGAATATAGGCAAATATATCTGTTTCATATAAATGAGATAATGAACATATATCTATATTTCCTAATTTTAATTAAGAAATTATTCTACGCAATTAATTTTATGCAAGAAATTTTATTCCACTGCCAGACAATTTCCCTTCATTTATTAAAAAAAAAAAAAAAAAAGCAGCTCGAAACTTTGTCTGAAAAATGATCCAACAGATCAAGACCATTTTAAGCATTTAGCATTAACCAATAGGTAAAAACATGTAGAATTTATATTAATAGTTTTCTTTCATCCCGTGATGGAAATCGATGGATCAATTCGCTTCGAGTCATCTTTTCGGAAGGGGCACAGGAGCACGAGTGAAACGAATGCGCGAGAGGAAAAAGTATTTTATTGATTGCACTTTTTGATGCTGCTGATCTTTTCTCCACTTTGTATGTAGGTGTGTATATGGCATTGTTGCTATGTGACGAAATGTGTTTTCTTTCTCAATAAAAATATTTTGGGGAAACAAAAAAAAAAAAAAAAAAAAAGTATTTGGACGCATCGTACACGTGTATTTCTATAGTGACGCAATCGGATCGAATAAGAGAAGGGAAAAATTCTTCCAGAATTCCCAAACAGGGACTGTAGGGAGGGCGGTGAGGGAGACTCAGACACACCTGAGTAAACTCGGGAAAACGCATTCTCCAGTGCTTTCCTCCCGTGCCTTTTGTTCATCGAAAATGCCAATTAACCAATTTTCTCTAGCATGCAAATCAGATTAAAGCGGGCCACGACGAGCTGCTTGTACAGCGCGCGCCGAAACCACGTGTCCAGAGCACCAAGGGGACGCACTCTTCTCTGTGACCCTCCACCAGCACTTAACAGTTTCATCAAGCTCCAGTTACAACGCTCCAGAACTGATTTTCCCGATCTCCCGTTAGGAATCAAAACAGTAGCGATAATTCACATAAAAATCTACACTGCCACAGGCTAATTTTCACAGAATTTTCACTTTATTTTCTATAAACTCACAAATAACGGTGAGCGTTATGAGCATCCTAACGCGAGAGAGATGGAGCTGGGCTTGTATACACACAGGGACAGGGTTTATATGCTGAGTGTTTCTTTTCCATTGGCGTTGTGGGTAATTACAGTCGTGCGATTGATCTTTTTGATTAAGAAACGCCCTGCCGACTGAATTCACAATAAACGCTCTTGACGCACTTTCGGGCCCTCGGGAGCCGAGGCAAAGGCAGAGCAGAATTTTTTAAAGAACGCTTAGACGCACACCGTGTACACCGTCCCATTCAAACAGCAGAGTGAAAACCTTCCCTGACAAATCACCAGCTCAGCTCAGACAATACCAACCGGCGCTGGGCGGTGCCATCAGACACCGTCGATACCGTGATGCATTATGCCACAATGTGCTTTTCTGCGATATCGTAAGATCGTTTTCATTTCATCCGGTACAAGTATAAAGTAAACCGAGCAAGAAACACGCATAAATCAACCAAAACATTTGTACCAAACAAGTGTACTCCTCATACGCGTTTTGCGAAAAGTGAGCGAAACTGTAGTAAAAGATAAATAAAAGGGAAAGAACTAACGCACGTTAAAAAACGTCTGCCCTACGGCGTACGGAGAGTTCTGAAACAGAGACGTTGATCACAGTTGAGGATGCGACATCTCGCAGTTTTTTGGAACACCAACCCAAAAAAATATAAATAAATAAATAAAAAGAAAAGACATCTTCTGTATAAGAAACCTGAACGAAGACAAAAAAAAAAAATTTAAAAGCAACCAAAGAGATGCTTTTCCGAAATAAATAAACTACGAAAAAAAAATTTCCTTTCATCCCAGAAACCGAAAAAAAAAATCAGCTTTATTAAAAATCCCATTCAGCCAAATATTACAGCTCGCTCAATCCCGCTTTTGAAATCGTCCCTCGTGTTCGACGGTGAAAACTATACAAACTTCTTTCAAAAAATAAATAAATAAATACAAATCTATGAGAAAAGACAAAGGAAGATCTAAGTGAACAATTTGAAAGGGAAATCGTTGTTTCGGTGGTAAAGTCGGCTTTCGCACGCGATTACTCGGCTGTTTTTGCTTTAAGATTGTCAGGGTTTCCATTTAAAGTAAACGAACCATCGTTAGTAAAAGTAACATTGTTAGCTATAAGGTATTACGTGACGATCAAAACGCTTTGGAGTGTGCGGTTAAAGGAAAATAGATCGGATGTAAAGACCACCCGGTTTTTGACCTCAAAAACCTTTTTTTTTTTTTATATATACATTTGCTATACAGCGAATGAAATCACATCACGCGACTATACCTGAATAATTAATGGCTGATAATGAGCTAGGCTATTAATGACGGAGAAATGCTATCTGGGTAATATTCATTCGTTTCAAAGCACTACAGGGGCTGCGATTAAAAACGACGCCCTTGTGAAAATAACTTCTCAAGGCAGCTCCTCGGGGACTTCCTGTGCTGTGAACAACAGTCCGGTTATTGCGCGTAATCCATCACGGTGCCTGTGTTTTGCGACCACACTGTTTTTGGTGCAGTAGAGGTTAGAGTTGTTTATTTAATTGATGAGTAGGTCTCCGTGCGCGAGTCGTGAAAGTGCTATATGCTGCGTCAGGTGGATCACGAGCCTGGATCAGACGCACAACTGCACAGCGGTTTCTTAAATACGAGTCCAAATAAAGGGATTTTAAAAGGTGTGTAACCGTTGATCTGGTGAAGTTGTGTGCGTGTGTGTGTGTGTGAGATCACACCAGGTCGTGCCATTCTTGAGGAGGTACCAAAAACCTCCAACATTGGAGCAGTGGCCAATGGGCGGGGGATGGGGGAAAGCACCGTTCCAGCTTTCTCGTACCTTTTCCAGTAAAGAAGACTTGATAAAAGAGAGAGAAAAGAGAGAGATTTGTTCTCGAGGGAGACCGTGAGGAAGCGTGGGAGCCGTCGCCCGCTCGCTCGCAGCCCTGAGCACAGCGCAGCACCACAAATGTTAGATTCTGCATTAATGCACTGGGTCGAAGCTTGTATTCCTCAAGGCGCATTTTCTCACATTTACAATCAAAGAGCGTGCAGCTGCAAATCGGACACTGACCAAGCCGGGGTGAAATTCCTCTCTCTCATCACACGCAAAGAGAAAAAACCTGTGCGTGCGCGCGCACACACATATACACACACACACACACACATTAGCGACAGGCAGAGAGCCCCTGCTGCGAATTCCCGGAAAAGGGGGCAGCTCACCATCATCAAGGTTATTTAGCATCATTTCTTCGGCGCAGCCATTAGAGCTGCAGAAACAAACACGAGGGACGCGGCGGACGCTCTTTTCTCAGCTTTTTGTACAGAAAACATCTTTTTATTTTTTCAGCCATTGATGTATTTCAGAGTTTCTTCCTTGTTTAGAAGATTTTTTTTTTTGGTCATTTTGTGTGAACTGTGGCATCTTCCAGAAGGCCTTGAGTAGGAGAGGAAAGTGCATGTGTGGTTTCCTTCCTATGCCCCGCAACACACACACACACACACACACACACACACACACACACACACACACGCTTCCTGTCTTGGCCAGGCCTAATGTTTAGGGCAAACACACACACCTGCACAGCAAGAGGCAGGTAAACAGCCATTAGAGCAGAGCAACTGCTTCAAGCAGGGCTTTAGCAGGCTTATCAGAGCCGGAGCTCCCAATGCCAGACCACCACACACACACACACACACACACACACACACACACACACACACACACACAGTCTGGGAATTTGGATGAGGCTAGTCTCGATATAAGCCACAGGGTGCATAGAGCGCATGCTCCATTTTCAGCAGCGCTCTCCACTCGGATGTGCCTGGAGTCTGACCGTAACCTTATGTTGTCCCGGATATCATTTCCAACACCGACCTGTTGTAACATCAGTTTTTTTTTAAAAAGCCATTTTATTCTTTAACCTATAGTTTAGTCAAGGCGTATGACCTGCAGCAAGACTTGGTGGCAACAGGCACTGAGGTTTCAGTGAGTACAGTAAGGTGCGGACTAAACGCAGGTTTCCGTACCAGAACCCCGAGACGTTCACCACTACGGACCCAGAAGCCCAAGAAAAACCGTCTGAAAATCATATAAATAATCCACAGAAGTTTTGGGATCCTGTTCTGTGGAGCGACGAAAGAAAACTGGAACAGCAGGATGGATCGGCGGTATGTCTGGAGGAAGAAGAATGAAGACACAAGAAAGAACACTCTGTCCACAGTCGAGCATGGTGGTGGCTCGGTGATGCTCCGCGGCTGCTTTGCATCCTCTGGCACCGGAAACCTGCAGCGTGTGGAAGGAAAGATGGATTCGTCGAAGCATCGGAAAATCCTAGGAGAAAACGTCATGCCGTCTGTGAGGAAGCTGAAGCTTGGACGTCATTGGACTTTCCATCAGGACAATGATCCCAAGCGTACCTCAAATTCCATCAAGGCCTGGGTGCAGAAGTCGTCCTGGAAGATTCCACAGGGCCATCGGTCACCTGACGAACCCCATAGAACATCTCTGGAGGCCACTGCTCATGAGGAACGGGCTAAAATTCCTCAGGAACGCTGCCAGAAGCTCTGCAGCTCGTTTGCAGCAGGTCATAACAGCAAAAAGGTGCTCTACTAATTAACCAAGACGCTTACCATGAAGGCGGTGAATAATTCTGAAACTGGAGAAATCATTTGGGGAAACCACTCGAAGCATCCGTCATGTCGAACTATTTCAATCGCCTTTTTTTAATCATATGTTCACTGCAAACAGCTGTAAATTAGATTTTTTTATGATGTTCACACCATTTAACAGACGCCCTTTATCCAGACCGACTTATACAAGTACTCGCTCATTACGAAGATGGACCGGATCTGGATTTCCCGACGCACATATACTATCGTGTCAAATATACTACAGTGTGCAGTGATGCTGTGAAGCTATCTTCTGTGTTCCGCACAACGGGGATCGCTGAAGGAACTCTGGAAGTTTTACTAGACCGCTAAATGTGTCCAAATCAACTCGTCTTACAGCGAACGATTTTACAGCTAGCCAAGAGAGCTCGTCAGTATCCGCTACCGAATTCAGACGCGAAGGAGGGAGATGGATCGATCAGGTTCTCAGTCCAGCTTGTTTTGGCAGCCTCGCTCGGCACAGAGCGACGCTTTCGATGTTTTGATATCTGGAGCCGTTTAATAACCGGCAAACTCAGGGAACCGCGCCGTGTCTGTACGGACGGCAGAGCGTCCGGAGGAACATTTACTTACGATCGTGACAGCCATGTGACTGCGCTCTCGGAATAAACAGGTACTAAACTGTACCTGTCAGGCTGAACCTGTCAGCGTCGCCGGGGTGGTACCCTCGAGGGTGCGCCTTCTGTACGTGTACACCGTGTACTTTTAAAGCTTCACTCTACATTTCCAGTTGAAAGACGCAGATTAAAAGGTGCAAAGTCCGGACGAGACGACGATGTAATATCGACGTTGTGATAAATTACCATACGATACGCTTTTCTGAAATATCGTCTGTATCTTGATATCTTTTTACAATTAAAAGAAATATATTTAAATTACAAACTGACTGAAAGCACCCGATGCGGTTTTTTTTTTACTGTTATTTTTAAAATTGTAAATCCCACCCCCTTGATTTATTTTTGTTTCATTTATTTATTACAGGTCGAGTTACTTTAATGTAAAATATTGAAAAAAAAAAAACTATTTTCTTCAGACCCGAAGAAAAAGCGGACTTTTTTTTTTTGTTTGTTTGGAGTAAAACGTTCCCACCTGCTGAGAGATGGACTTCCAACACCTTCAGCTCCAATATAAATGTTAATAGAGTTCAGGCAGGGAAAACTAGGTGTAAACAAACAAATGTGCCAGTGCGTGAGACAGGCCCGCGGAGGCCACGGCTCTTCGACAAGACAAGGAGAACAGCCGAGGAGGGGGACGAGGGAGGAATCGGTCCTAGGGATGCTAGCTCAACTGTACTCCCAGAGGTGAATCTGTCCCTGCCATCACTCTCTCACTTTCCGTTCCTCCGTTCCTTCTCGTTCGTGTCTGTGGAACGATAGTGAATGTCAGTGCTAAGTCCAGCTGATGACCTGACACTAAAATACATGGAATAAAACCTTGGTGAGTTTGGGGGGGGGGGGGGGGACAAGAAATCTAGGTGGAAATATTAAGGAACATATTATTCCCATCCCTGGATGAGATAACTTTAACCAAGAAGAAGGAATCTGTTTTTTTTTTGTTTTTTTTTTTAACATAGTCTCTATCCTGACATAGAACACACTGAGTCTCACGCCTCACCTGTCCACAGGAGGACAAAAGAAACGAGGAGGCGGCATCTGTGAGCGATGGAAAATTGCAGAACAAACATTTAGAGCGCAAGACACAGCAGGAACTCGCTGTCCCGACTTGTTCAAAGGTTTGGCAACCTTCAGTCCAATTAGACATCAGAGGGCACGCTGAGCTGCAGTCTCCACTGGGCCAAGCTCCTGTATAAACCGGGGGGGGGGGGGGCGCTATGCTTATTTAAATCAACTGTAATTTAAGGATTTAAATAAAGATCAAATTCTTCCTGTTGCACCCAAAGGAGCAGGAAGGGAGGGGGGGGGGGGGATTCAGTGAAACCTCCGATCCATCCATCCATTCATTCATGCCATCCTACCTCGGCGGAGCTCCGGAGGGTGGATTTGGGGGGAGGGGGCAAGCTGGGCGAAACCCGCTGCTCGGCAGCGTGAGCAGCTGTGGCAGAGAGCAGCGGTTGCCTGGTGCAGCTCCGGAGAGATTTTTTCATTGACAGCTCTAATTAACGAGGCAGTGCTGTAGGTTGGCGCGTCTCTAGATATCCGCTTTTCCTTAGCCACAGCTGCGCAGACCTCCAGACCTTCAACCACAGATCCAGAGCCTGGCTTTAATCAGTGAGCGCATGCCACCGCCTGCACATCTTAATCAGCATGCCATGCTCACGGTGGCGCCACATTCAGGGTACACGTGGACACCGCGTGAGCCGCAAGCGTCGATACGGTCAAGCAGAACTTATGAAGGGATTATCTGAGAGCCCTTTAGTACAGGCGTTGCTTTTGGTAGCTGCGCCTTATTCGGCTTAGCCATCCGAGCTTCCTGTTTAAAATCCTAGACAGTGCAGGGTAGCACGAGTGCTATCAGAGCCTAGTTAGGACTAATTTAAAGTCAGTGCCTACACAATGCTCCTGTTTTGCACGTTACGGCCCGGGTCTCATCGGTGCGGACTCCCCTTCTCTCAGTTCTCAAATCCTTCCTCCACCCCCGACCTGAGTGCCAAGGCTCCATGCTGATTCAAGAGCGCTAAAACCGTCTGCTGCACGCTTTCCATTGAGAATCAGCTGTGGCTAATCTTATCCACCGGCTTTGTGCGTCACATGCGCTTCCAAACAAAGTGGGGGCAGGAGGGAGATACGGACAAGCGTTTACCCGCGCATAAGCTTTTTCTTCACCTCATCAGTGCACCCACAGACCACATCTGCCTAGATGGCAGACTTTACTAACGTGGAAAAAAAAAAAAGAAAAAAGTGTGAACTCCAGTCAGAGTTGAATTCTTCCCCGAGGTGTTAAAACTTTGGAGTTGTCTATGCAGTTGCCAAGGCCTAATTATGGCCTTCTGTGCTGCTTCCTGAAGCGCACGCTTGCTTAGAAGCCTACAATGCCCTCTAAACACACCAGAGGAGACCAGAACAAATACTGACAATACTTCTTACTCTGTAAATAAAGGGCATTACAAGACAAAGCGTCGAAGCTTACAGCTCGTATAACGCTCCAACGATAACCTTCTCCATAACTGGGGTCTGTATCCATTTCTTCCTCACAACCCCAGTACTTCCATGATGCTCTGAAACATTGCAACGTTGCCCTTTTTTTTTTTTTTTTTTTTTTTTTTTTTTTTTAAATGGCGTAAAAGGTCATTCGGTGCAAACAACAAAAAAGCTTTTAAATGTAGCAAGATTGAAGAAGTAGTTTCCTTTTTCTCCCCTCCCTACTTTCAGTATCTTGAGGTGAAAGACAGGTGAAGGGGCAGAGAGCTCTGGGACTGCTGTCCAGAGAGTCAGCCAAGAGAGGGAAAAAAAAAAAAGAAAAGACAGACGGCGTGCAGCGGCTGTGAGACGCGTGCATTTCGCCCACCCGCTTTACTTGAAAACCCCCTCGTCATGGAAAAGACAGAAGAACCAAACTGCTCTACTTTTTGCATAATCAAGTAATACATGAACGCCATAGCTCCACAGAACCTTCTCTCCACACTCCTGTCTCGACCTCCACGGTCGCTCGAGCGCCCGACACCACCATCTTGTGATCCTTCACAACACTTCAGACTTGACATTCATGCTCCCTACACCGTGGCACTCCATCTCCTTGAGCAACCAACTCTGAAATAGACCTCCACCTTCTTCTGTTCACACTGCCCTCATGCTGCTGCTGTTACATGGCATTGAAAAACCCACTGACACACACACACACACACACACACGCGCATGTCTTCACACCCAGCTACACACGCTGCCCATCTTCTGCTCGTCACTCATGCCCTGAGGAGCATAGACGGTCCTCACGTCCCGTCAACCAAAATCTTCACAGCCTGCAGGACGAGGATGTGACCCACAGCAGTGAAGAGATGTATATATTCTCACGTTTCCACACCGCACACGTGCCTTGCATACAGGTGTTCTGTAATAGGAACAAAGCTTGGCGTGTTGGACATCTGTCTGAGGATTAAAAAGCCTCTCTTTGTGCTCCTCTCTCATTTTTCCTTATATAGCCTAATCTCGCGTTCTCTTAAAAAAAAAAAAATAAAACAAAAATAAAAAAAAGGCCTCGCTGTCGAGTCGTCCCTGCTGCGGTGGGGTTATTCTGAGCCGATCGCCAGAACTCGCCATTGTCCATAGTTGGGAAAAAGACAAAAGACGGTTAACAGCCTGCGTGCGCCGTCACCCGACCCGGCAGAAACGCCGTGCGGCAACGATTCTCATCACGACCACACAAACGGGGTTACATCAGAGATGGATTCAGAAGAACCGCTGATGCTGGAACTGCTTGGAATTCCGGACGGCAGCGCCGGTGGGCTGGAAGGGTTGATGGGGGCCGTGTTAAGGTCAAAAAGACTGGGTGGCGAGAACTCCGCATCGCATCCTCCCTCATTCTGTCTGGCACAAAAACGCAGACGCCACACACGCGAGAGGAAGGGCTCGCGGAATAAATACGTTTTGTTTTTTTGTTTTTTTTAAAAACCCTCATCCTAATAAAGCAACACAAAAATGGAAAATAATAGTGATAAATCCGTGCTGTCGTCAGGTTTGCAGAAAGACGGACTCGGACATCACCTTAGCAGCAAGCCGAGCAGCGCCGTGGACGAATCGTTTTCACGTGATCCCAAAGATCTACAGCGGCGCGGCCTTTTATCGTGACAGATTACAGACTGTGCGTGCCAGTTTACTCAGATCGACTGGCAACGAGGTGCTCGCAATGCATGCTTGAAAAGGTAGGAAGAGTTTGTACAATTATTAATATGATAATGCAATCTCAGCAAATGTTACTGGACATCGCGGCAGTGAAGAAGCGTGCAGGAATGATGAAATCATGATATCACACAAGTAGACATCACTAGCACCAAGCACCAAGGACTTGCTTTCGTAAAGTCTGGCACTCCAGCAGAAAGGCAGATAATATTTCTCACACACACGCACACACTCACGCACCTTGAAGCCTGCACTGCACTTCATAACGTTACTGAAGGAAATGAGAGGAAGCAGGGGGGCAGTGCAGAAGACAGATAAAAGCGCAAGTTTCCGCTATCGCCGACAAACCAGACTAGCAAAAGCGGCGTGAAGGAGGCGTAAAGCCTCACCTCCCTTAGCCAAATCTTAGAGATGGGCTTGCCGAGTCTGCTTCCTCCCCTGCGCCCGTTAAGTGAACCATTAGTGCTGGAAGAGAGGGCTGAATACATGAATGCATCAGCCGCAGCATCACGGCTAAATTTAGACCCTTTTTTTTTTTTTTTTTTTTTTTCCACGGACATCCAGCGCCGGGAACAGCACGGCCTGAAGGACAACGAGAACTTTCCACCTTCCACATTGAAGCTGCAGGTCAACGCGTGATCGCCACGGCGTGCGTTCAGCGATCACGTGCAGACGCGTTCCCACACGCGCTTGCACGTACGGTACGCAGAAACGAACTAAATCCTTCAGACGGTTTTAACATGAGCTCCGTAACGCATATCGTTAGTGGCAGGGTCGGTGTGATGGCTGAGGTCTTGTTAGTGCCACTCAAAAAAGCACACTGACAACCTCATACCATCATTAACCCAAAGTCCGACGCGTCCTCCGAGCTGGTTTTCTTTAAGGTTACTGCAGATATGCTAGGAAGCTGGATCGTCAGGACGACAGGATTATTTATTTATTTATTTATTTATTTTTAAAACGCTCTCTTGATCTCTAACTTTTTTTTTTCCCAGAAACCCTTTCTATCTGGTGCAGACGGCGTACGTTGATGATAATTGACTCGGATGTAATTTCGTTTACATCTGGTCCATATGCATAAAGGTAAAGTGCTCGAGTCGAACTGCACAGACTAGCGGAACATGACACCGTCTGATTGAAGAACTTAATCCGATAAGACAGATGGTGCGATTTCGTCCCGAGAGCTGCACGTGTGCACGGGAGCGAGTTCGGCTTTAAGGTCGACACGGTAATGAGATACGATCCGAACACGCGGATCGACGGAGGAAATTTTTTGTTTTGTTGTTTTTTTTTTTTTAAAAATTACAAAAAAAAAAAAAAAAAAAAAATTCTCCTATAAACGTCCCTAAAAGAACGCTGCGGCTAGCTGATAATACAGTGACGCTCAGCTCTCCCGTGTACCCACAGCGCACACACACACACTCTTACGAAGTAAAGTCAAGTGGCTGTACAGTACCATGTGACGCAGCAGGCCAAAAAGGAGCTCTTCTTTAAATAATAACTTACAGAGCCATTTAAAAAAACATTAGCCTGCCCACACACTCAATTACCACAGCCCACTTTGGCACTTTTGTCCCCTGCATTGTGTCCCAGAATAGCGATTGGCCCGCTTTGGAGAGAGCCGTGTCACACTACAGACTCTATACCATTTTGTTTAGTGCTGGCCCACATTTGTCAGAGAGAGAGAGAGAGAGAGAGAGAGAGAGAGAGAGAGAGACAGCCTTCCTGCTTTACAAATCACATATCAAATACTTCTCTTTGACAAGCCTAAATGGATGTAATTACCTCCTGCCTCTTTGTTCGCTTGCTTAGAGCATTCGCTACGTAGACGGCGGCACACACCGCCGAGCTCTGCATTGGCCCAGAGGAAGATGAGAGGACTGCACAGTAAAGAGCAAAAAAAAAACACACAAAAAACAAAACACAAAACAAAACACTTTTGTGCCTGTTTAAACATGAGCACTGAGGCACAGGTGCAAATGCTTTAATATTCCACTCGGACAGAGCGAGGCAGGTACAAATTGGATTTAGCACATCGGCCTTCGAGGAATCAACATCACGGAACCTTGCGGCTATTTAAACAAAGGGCGACATGCCTCTTTTCCCCCTAGAGGGAGGGAAAAACCAGCTTTTGCATGTAACCAAACAGGGACGAGTTCACAAGCCCTTGACTGGAAAATAAATAAATAAACAGATAAACAGATTCGATCCGAGCCTGCAGTGAGTCAGACAATGAGCTAAATATAGCAGTCACCTTCCTTCCATCGTTAACGCTGGAAAGACTTCAGAAAATAGCTGCTATGTGCTTGCTTGCATGCACATGACACGAAAGAGCAGTGGAAGCTGGAAAAAAATTTTAAAAAACATGAAAATCACGCACGCAAAGAACGACGGCTAGGACTAAAAAGGGGTTCGTCTTAAACGTGGCACTTTATTTTGTTCGACGATCCCCACTGATTCGGTCCCTTCACACCAGGGGGAAAGATGTAAAATAAACACGTCTGACCTCACGACCTGCCGGTGTCGAACGCTGATCTCTAATTAGGACGGGAGTGTAGGGACTTCGTTCGAGAGCGGCTCAAAAATGTGATATTTTGCGGTTCTTGAATTGCAATGAGAAGCATGATGGGAAGAGCGTCTGTATCAGGACAGATACCGACCTTTAATCGTTATATTGCACAAGTATGTAACGCCGGCCGACACAACCCAATCCTCGAAGCATCAAAACATGCGGCGTTTGAGGGTTGTTGTTTTTTTTGGTCAAAAAGGCACGATTTTGCAACACTCGCTGTGTGTTCTTGCGCTCTTTTGTGGAAAACTACTGGAATTGGCAACACTGGAACTGCACAAAACTTTCTTTCACAGTGATGTTTGTTGGTAAACAACAGCTTCTAGCTGTACTCGTGCTCGACGCGCATGAATCGAAGAGGGCTTTGGCTAAACGAGCGCTGTGATGACGTCACGTCACGCGTCTCGGCCCAGATCTGCGGAAATACCGCGGAGTTCGCTTGGTTTTGCGTTCATTTCTGCCATGCCAAAATCCCGGAGGAGCTGGTTAAACAAACCTTGAACGGAGTCAGCTCCATTAAGGATATGATGTCAGGATCGGATCAGAACTCCGTTGATAGCCAGAGCTCTAACACGGGTATATTTTGAAAATATGGAAAGAATTATCCTACCCTAAAGGCCCACTGTAGCTGTGAAACCCTCTGCCCTGGTAATTGGCCAACAATGGTAACCTGAGGCAAGGCCATTAACCGCCGTTCTGTTTAAGCTTGACAAATCTTCTTATCGACAGCCAGTGCTGGGCAACAAGCTGTCTACACGAAGCACTTTTATGTAACCCGGCCACATCAAGAGCGCTTCCTGCCGCTGAGAAAACCGAGGACCGGACAAGCCATTCTAAACAGTTTAGAGCCAAGATAGTTTGTTGCGACAGGCCTCTTTTTCCACAGATAACAGGCTCGCACACAAAAAAAAAAAAAAAAAAGAAGAGGAAGGGAGTGGTTTCTTCTACAAAGGAGAACAAGACCAGCCGTGAGAGGGTGCCAATCCAGGTGGGTGGGTGAAGCTGACTCACCTGGCCACACCATCGCATAGAGCAGCTGGAGCCTAATCACGGCTGATGAATGTGGGCCAGCTTTAATCTTAGTGCTGCAGCACGACTGAGCGCAAGGCTCCGGCAGTGGCTGCTTTGAAGTGGGGACTTCCATTAGCTTTCAACGCTCTGATCCGAGAGGGCCACGAGAGAAGACGGCGCACATACACACAAACCGAAAACACACACTTCCCATCCGCCCAGAAATCTTTACCGGAGACGCACGATTTTTCAAACCAAAGAGAGATCAATAAGAGAACTGAAAGCATCAGACGTACTGTCTCTACCTCTTCTTGTGCCCTGTCACCACTGAGTCACGCTGAACTTCAAGGGCTTCCCTTCACTTTGATCCCATCAAATAAGACAATTGGCGCTTAGGAGGCAGGCACCGGCGGCGGCGGCGGCGGCGTCCCACCTGACTGAGGCGAGGTGAGGCAGACGGACAGATGAGAGAAAAAGCGGGAACGCCATCTGTGCTGGTCACACGGCTGGCCTCAAACCAGGACCGCACCGGAGAAAACAAACACCAATAACGCTACCGATAAATTACAGACTATTGTTTTTCCAGTCAAGCTCGCGAGACCTTTATTTTTCCAAGTCATTCGAATGTCTGGACTGGAGCTTTTTTTTTTGTCGTAAAAATATATTTTAAAAAAATAAATAAAAATATTTGACTGCACTGAAAGGTCCTTCCGGGGAAGGAGCAGCGGAGACGCAGAGCGAAAAACAAACGTGCAATCTAACCCCCTGACCCCATCCTCACGATGCCGTTTGCGTTCAAGTAACACGAAGAGAATGACAGACAGATACTCCGGCTTGGCAAACAAGGAGCATGCGTTTTCTCATTACCACCCACCGAGGAGACGGGGCGAGGCATATAAATTGGGGTGCAAAACTGCAAGGAAAGCAAACCAAGCAGGTCACCCCCTGATAGGCAAGGCCTGCTGCGAGGCATTTATATTCCCCTGACGTGATTTTAATTTTAATATTATAGAGCCATGGAGTAAGCAGGACTGGATTATACGGTGCAACGTGGACGCTCCGTATGTAACGGGAGAGGTCGGCTTACCTCGGCAACTGCCCCCCCCACACACACACACACACACACCACCCCACCGTGATGGTAGGAATGCGGCCTGCAAAAACAGACGATGCAGTGTGCATTTCTTATGCTGGGATATTAGAGAACTGAAGGCAGCTGGAGACCACGCTGCTTTAATGCATGACACGACCATAACTCCATACAGAGAAGTGTGTGTGTGTGTGGAGCATTAATACGTGTCCTTCCCTTTACTAGACAGCTCACAGTGGTGTTTATCTGGTCCATCCCCCACGTCCTGCCCGCTATCCTACCTCTCCGCCAAGGCCTGGTTCCAGTTAGCGTGGCTAAATTTCCGCTCGCTCTACAACAGGCCTCTTAGATAACAACGCCCGGTCCAAGTCGTCACGGTCTTCTTCAAAACGTTTTACTCACTAAGCCCCAATACCACTCGCTCATGGTCTTTCATTCGAGCAGATTAAATACCAAACGTAGTACGAAGGTTTCGGCAGAATCAACGCAGGAGGAGTCCATATCAGCGAAATGGCATTAGCAAAAACGCAAAGATGCAGCTAATAAAATCAGTTAAGGCGATGGCGTGAAATTACTCATCGACCTTCAAACGCAGCTAATTAAATACACGCGCGCTACGCTGTCCGTGATTTCCCTTCCCATTAGCTGTGATTTACACAATTCATTTACCCTACCAGGACCTGCTGGACCATGTCTTCCCGCTGAACCAAGAAAGTACATCGAGTGTTTTTTTTTTTTACCGCCCCCCCCCCCCTACAAATCGGGCAGAAAAATCAACTCTCCTATGACGAATGACTCAACCGCATATCACTCCATGGCTTCCCGCAAATAAGGCATCTTGTCTGCACAACCTCCTGCTCCGTCATTAGAGTCTTCGGTAACGCGTGTAAGTAGAGCGCGCTAACAAAACTCCTCTAACCGCACCATTTGCTTTCTCTTCACTGTTTTTGTTGTCTTTCCGTTTTTCGGAAACTCCAGCGACCAGGCATGTCGGGGCAGACCCTGGGGATCAATCTATAAAGAACAGGTCGTGCCACGGTCATGAAACCATGTCCATTAAGCATTCCCAGCTTTACTTTCCGACTTCAAACGAAGCAGTGGCGGTGGGTTTTTTTTTTTTTTTTTTTTTTTTTTTTTTTTTTTTTACTGCAGCCCATGATCGCTTTCAGTCTCCTTGGGAAAGACACGTAGCTAATAAAAACGAGACAAAATGACAGGGCTAAAGGTTTTCGCTGCAGGGAGACGGAAAGGCATGATTGTGTTTTTAATAAAAGCATGGCGGAGGAGGTAGAGAAGGTCTACAGGGACAGGCAGAAGGGTCAGGGAGCAAGAGAAGCGCCGCTTCTGGAGGATCCGAGCTCTCGTTCGTGGCCTGACCTTTCCTGATGTGTCCTTGTAGAGAGAGTCCGCAGGGTACGGAGCGAAAGTCGCAAAATGACTCACGCTCCATATTCGTTCCTTATAACACACACACACACACACACACACACACACACACACACCACCTCATAACTTAACCAACGTACGACCTGGACAGGGCACTGAAACGCAACCTTTCTCCAAGCATCGATCACTTAATCATACCACCCACGATACTCTTGATTAATTGTATCTGGATTAACTAATAAATATGTAAAAAAAAAAAAAAAAAAAAAAACCCTTAGAGATCAAGGTCGTTTTAAAGGATCTTCATTTTGTGCGTTGAAAGACAGAAACCCCGGATGCTGCCAGGAGACAGAAGAGCCTGCTGAGTGCGGGGGGTGTAATCAAGAGCCTACGCAACTGTGAGTGTGAGAGAGAGAGAGAGAGAGAGAGAGGGAGAGAGACAGATGGAATGACTGAAAGAGAAAGAAGGAAAGATGGACAGAGGAAAGAAAAGGAGCGGGGGACAGAGGCAGTGGCTGATTGGACTGACAGCGTTGCAGAGACAGCCAGAGAGACGGAGTGTGTGACAGCGTCTCTCTCTCTCGCTCTCTCTCACACTCTCACACACACACACACACACACACACACACACACACACACACACACAGCTCAAAGTCAGAGAGCAAAAGAAAGGAATAAAGTGAGGCGGAGAGACAAAAGAAACAAGAAGTGCAAAGATTGAAAGCTCAATCACACAGTGGGAGGTACGAGATAACGGCTGATTTTGGCTTCCATCTGCGAGCCAAAATAATGCTGGTAATCAAAAATAAATTGTTTAAAAAAAAATATATAAAAAAAATAAAAAAAAAGAGAGAGAGAGATGAACAAAGGGGGTTGTTATAAGGGGTGACTCAGAAATTAATTCAGTGCTTCTTTTCCACAGCGGGGGGAAGAAAAGAAAAAAAAAAGCGCAAAGCACTCCTACTCACCCTCCTTTATTTTATTGCAGGTAAATGTTTGTTTTAGAAACTCTTACATCACGAGTGTTTGTTTAGGCTGGTGATGACGTGAGAGCAGGCCATCGTTCACTTTTATAGCTTCTTCTATAAACACACAGACTTTCTCTCCCACCGTCTGCATGTCCGTCCTCAACCACGGCGGACGTGCGGGCCGGGTCCGAACGAGGTTCGAAACCAGAGATCAGGTTTTTCCGACGGAAGAGGACGTGTCGGATTTCCCGCCTGCGTCCCGTCTTACTTAGAGAGCCGCCACGGTCGGCCCGTGTCTCTCCTGAACGTTAGACACGGACGCCGACAAACGCTGACGGCTCCTCCGCGCGCACCTGACGAGCACGACGGCCTCGCTCAAACAAAAACAGAGCCTTCGGTTTCCACCGACGCTGCGCTTATGCGGCGGATAAACAGACAGATAACGTGCGCGAGAGCTCGCTTTTATAAGGCACTCTGGAGAAAAGTGTCTGAGAGACGAATATGTAAATGCGTGTCCGAGTCTCCAAAGCACTCAAGAGCACGGATTCTTTTAATGCGACAAACAGACTCGGATAATAAACAACGCTACGTGAGGAATAAAGCGCGGCACGCGTGAGCCGTTACAGGAATGGAAACAAACAAACAAACGTTATTTTATTTTGTAACCTCAACGCATAAGACGTCCCCCGTGTCTGGTGATCACCGACACTGGAGACTCCTTCCATAAACGTCACCGTACAGAAAACTTCACCACGTCGATGATTCGTTCCTTTGTTCGTTAATAAGCGTTGATCCGTTTATTACTAGTCTTACAGCGGAAACTACTGCTCCTAGAGAAAGCCAATCAGGATCTTCTGACCAATCAGAACGAAGTCGTCGCCGTGGTGCAACTAATCCGTATTACGTAACCGTTCGTTCTTGAGGCGTTTTGCTCAACTTATTACTACAACCTTCCGTCCAGCTCGCTGTTCTCTCTAGACCCTCGAGGGATCCCTAACAAAATATCCCACAATCCCACTGTTCCCATGAAAATAAACGCACGTACTGGATCACGTTACTTCACCGACATGGAGCCTGCGCAACTTGGAAATTCCCCAATCTCTCCAAAACGATTGGAGGATTTCAAGCGGTTTTATCAGCCGAGCCTCTGTACTGTCGCAGAGCTCCATCAGCTTCTCGTCTACACGTAAAAGCAGACAAGCAAGCAGCTCATCCAACAGCGCCCGGGCTTTGTTCAATTTCCCGTCGCGCTGTTTGTTTTCCCTTTTCTATTTTTCTGTAAATCCAGAGATCAGGCGTGTCGGAGCAGGCGCAGAGGACCGTTCTATGAAGGAGAGGTCGCGTTACGGCCACGCGATCATGTGCTTTAAGTGTTTTCAGACAGAAATCCTGACTTTACTTGCTAACTTCAAACAACGTGCTATTTATCACGCGAGAGTGTTGTCACGCTCGCCGTCACACTTTTCCTTTTCCCGCACTTTTAAGTGCTATTTGGAGCGCCTTTTGTGCCGATATTTGGAGCGCCTTTTGTGCTATTCGGAGCGCCTTTTTTTTTTCCCTTCCTCTTTCCTTTTTGTGCTGAACGCCTCAGGCAACACGCACACCGTAAACTATAATATCACTGCTACCAGTCCTCACTAGTATCACCTCACTAACTACGGGACGTGTACGCAATGCAGATTTGGAGGTAGAAAATCGAGAGGATTCGCGCTGCTGTATGCAGGTCACAGCTACGGTGGGACGTCACGGGCTCACAAGCAGAAAGCATTTCCCTCGTCGTCGCTCGCTCGAATCCCGACGATTCCGTGGACGGAAAACCGGCCGCCCTGTCCGGGAGGAAGGGGTGTAGTATTCTCTCTCCCCTGTCCATCACAGCGACCCTAAACGCTCGTGGACGTCTCCGACCCTTTCCTCTGAGCATGTTACACTGAGGCGGCTGGATTCACGTGCCTCGTAGGACGCATGCGTCAGCCTTCACCCTCGCTGGCTGATGGGTGGGAATGAACAAATGGACAAACTGAGTGGAAAAAGTGGGACTCCACACTGATCAACGTTCCCCCCTTAGTCACGCCTCGTGCCCTCCATGTTTGTTTTTCCTTCGCCTGGCAACTTGCTACACGATTGGTCGGGGTGTAAAAAAATAATAATGATAATAATAATTTTAAAAAAAAGCGCTCGGGGTCAGGCTGTGCTCGTCTGAAAACTTTTGAAGAGCTCCACTGTGAGCAAAAAAACCGCTAGCAGCGGAGTTTTTAAAACGGGAAGCAACCACGAGACGGGCAAAACGCGGCCGCTTCCCAGAGGATTACGCGTAAGATGTGTGAAAAGGGGAGGGGAAAAAAAAAAGGCAGAATGGAACCTCGAACAATTCTTCTGCGCTCGCCGATTGCTTCATTATTCGTCATAAAACAATATTTAGCACTGGTCATTTCAGGTCCTATACACTCGTCATGACAACACACAACGCTACGTAATCGTATACACACTCCCACGACGATCCCGCCCTCTCCACGTCTTTCAGCGTGTGAGATTTCCTGTGTTGGTTTTCCTCCTTTCTATATTTATTTCCATCTGATTAATGGACAACACTATTCGGGGGGGGGGTAAATAAATAAGACAGGAGAGAGGAAGAAAGCGCATTGATTCACAAGCGTTTAATATCGTACTACATAAATAACAGACCAGAAGAAATGACAGCGGTTCAATAAGGAGCCTTCTCGTCTTTAATGAATCTATCCCGTCGCTATACCTCACGTGTGCACGTGTGTGTGTGATCGTGGGCTGTCGAAAAATAAAGCGAGAGATGTGTTTTGAGAGAACATTCGTTATCACGCAGGCCCCTTCGTCTTAATTGTGACGCCGAATTTCCTCCCTGGCACTGGCATTAAAAAGACTAGTGTTTAAACCAGCCGGGAGGCCAGTGTGTGTGTGTGTGTGTGTGAGTGTGTGTGTGTGTGCGCGCACCATGATGAACCATAGATCAACATTAATTCATTGCCTTCGTCGAGCAATTAATCTCTGCCGTGTTAGCTAGGAGCTCAGACCGTCCTGCACCGCCTTACACAGAGAACTCTCTGGACATACAGGCGTGCTCTAATCATGTGACCAATTACATCACAGGGTTAAAAAACGCTTTCGCGACTGACTTTCGCGCTTTTCATATTTTTATTACTTATTATACACGGTTATTAAACCGTAACAGTAAGGTTCATTATTGTTCAACATGCACACTATTTCTTTTTATTTCCTCGGTATGTCCTGCTCACCCGCGCGAGCTGAGCAGCTGTACGGACGTCACGAGCGCCTCATGTTTATTTGCGCAAGTCATGACGAATGACGCAAACTGTTGCAGTCCCAGCTGGGAGCTCTATCTACACAGCCCGTTTTAAAACTAAAAGCACCTGTGGAAAAATGCAAACACGGCACGTCAAGCAACAGTGAGGGAACAGTCCGGTGTGAGCACGACTTGTATAACAATCCTACACTTTAATATGAACGAGCACAGACAGTTTTCAGTTTTCCGCCCACTCGTTTTCTATTGGCTCACAAGTCAGAGGTTCATGAGTTGGTTCAAATTCACCTAAATAAAATCAAAGTGAAGAGGAAAAGAAAAAAAAAAATAGCTAAACAAAACAAAACAAAAAACAGCAAGCAGAGGCAAATACATCCGGCGTCCTTTCCCCTTCGGTGAATCAGATCATTTTTATGTCTATTCGGTCTGACTGCTCGTTTTACCTGAAAAATCTGAGAGTGTAGTAAATCGTAAATGCTACGGCTAACACGCACCTCGCACGGACGCCTGGGAAAACCCTTCACATGGTCGAACTTTGACATTTTCAACTCTATACAGTTCTGAAAACTACATGCGTTCGCGTCCTTTCCATTCACACGTTCTGCCCCTTTTAACGTACGACCAAAAAAAACGGTCTTAAACATCGGCATGAACATTAACACGAACATTAACACGAGCCTTAATCAAACACGTCTCAGGAGCGCAGCTCGGGCGTTTAAAGAAAACCACGGAGGTTTGTTTTTTAAGCCTTTAAAAAAAAAAAAAAAAACGTTACCACTTTAGCTTTGTTCAACTGGAAAGGGCTACTTTCCTAGCCCAAGGGAAAATGCAAATATAAATCCAAGTGTGCGTGCGTGTGTGTGTGTGTGTGTGTGTGTGTGTGTGTGTGTGTGTGTATGTGCAATGTGTGTGTGACTAGCTTTTCAGTGACCCTCGACAAGTAGCCTAATTAGAACGCCCCCTTACCCACATTTCCGCTCTCCCCTTCATTAAATCAGTAATAGTCTTTTAATAGCCAGTGTGATCAAGGTTCATAAACGTCACGTATTCAGACATGTCGACACAGGATCCCATTTTCAGCCCCAGCAACTTCAATCTGAACGAACAAACTGTCTCCATCCAGCTCATCTGCTATATAACCCGGCCAGGAAGAGGACAGCGTGTGTGTGTGTGTGTGTGTGTATTGGGTCTCTTAAGCAACTCGTAATCCTCTATTATCCTCTATTTAGCATTTGTCTCCGATACAATTCAAGTGCACAACACGCACACACCCGAGAGTTTCCTGCATGCGCACACACACTTCCACCCACAAGGAAAAAAAAAAAAAAAAAAAAAAAAAAAAAAAGGAGGCGTGGGGAAAGAAAAAAAAAAAGGAAAGGCAAATTAAAGCGGCTAAAAAAAGCCTCCCAAATTACAGTTTTCCACACCAGGGGCTGAAATAGCATAGTCAATTTAGTCTTATTGTCTTATCCAATAGTGCTGCTCATCCTTCCCTTACGGTGGAATATTTCAAGGAGGTCATTTAAAGAAATAAAGAAAGAAAGAAAGAAAAGGTGAAATTGTTCATTCGGACTAAGGAAAGATGTTGAATGAGCCGTAACGGGCGCTGTAAACAATAATCGCGATCATAGGTCAAGCTGCTCTTGCTCGGAAAACGTGAACGAATAACAAAGGATTGCTAAAGGTCAGTTCGCTGTGTCTTTTTACGCATTTATCAGCATGTGTGCACTGGGTTTTCCCCTCCCTCTCTTCCTCCTTCTCCATCAGAATAAAAACAATGAGAGAAATGGAGTCATTAATCAGAGGGGCTCTGCCCTTCTGCAGCCTCAGAGGAGAGAACGCGACAGCGAGGTAGAGGAAGAGACAGTGGGCGGAGCACGCCGTTACACGGCTCCCGCAAGACTGGCGGAGGAAGGAGCCGGAGGCGGGATCACTCGCGCCGCATTTCGGCATCGGCCGATCAGACATCCGACGGTCTCCGAGTCCCTTCTGCGCCGTTCAAGTCCGACTTATTCCAGCCCCGTCAAAAGTTGCAGCCCCCGTGGCCTCATCTCGCGGCGAGAACGGTCCGATAAACAAATAATTGGCCTTCTTTTTCCTCTCTCGTGTTTCGTCGTTCCAATTGCTTCCAGGTCCTTATCGCATCCTGCTCTGGCGAGACAGTTAAGAGTCACTGCGCTTCGCTTATTCCTCGTTTCCGTCTCTCTCTCTCTCTCTCTCTCTCCCCGTCTCGAGTCGGCGCCCCTCCTCTGGACCCGCTCAATGGGCCTCATTTATCAAACATTTAGTAAAAGTCGTGTGTAAATGTTTCCACTGGCTAACCCAGACTAAACATTCCAGCTGGATTTATAAACCCTGAATCCATTGAACGATTTTCAAAAATCGGCCATAAATTATAAAGCACGATCGTGGCTTTCAGCGATGCCCACAAATCTCCATAAAAGGAGTGAGCCTCCCAAGCGTGGCCTGCCTTCAACCTTGTAGTAACGCAGCTCAGCCACTGCACTGCTTCAGCTAACACACACACACACACACACACACAAAATCATACACACTCCTCTTTTTATACAGCGCCATTACTTTTGTCCTAATTGAATGCGTAGTCCTATTCGTCTTAAATTACGGCGTCGTTTTGGATTGCTTTCTTTCAAGTCATTAAGATGAAATGAAACATGGAGGGAGAGGGGGGGAAAAAAAAAAAATAAAAAAAAAAAACGATCCGGCGTAATCCGTTTATAAAATTGCGGAAACTCCGTCGATGATATGATTAGCGATTATACGAGGTTCACGTCATATTCAAGCTCGGAAGATCTCGTAGGATGGGAATGTTTTCCGGAACTAACTGGATTTGTATGAACACCGTGTTTCCTGTATAATAAACACACATCACTTTATTGATGCGAGTTTGATATCCAGTTTGAGGCCTAAAATGTGATGAACCCAGGTTCATCCTTCTCTTTGAACACCGGTCATCTAAAAGCTTGGCACTGGAAAACGTATGCCAATTTAGGAGGCGAGTACCCTCACGTATCCATCTTCCCTTAATGTTCCAGGAGGCCCAGACAGAGGTAGATCTGTTCTCCGACTGTTCTTCAGCCTGTCCAACTTCACAGACGGTACCTGCCAGTTTCCGTCATTAAACCCGGTTCCTCTACGGTCTCTGGCGTGGCTCACCGAGTCCGCTGCCTGCTCTTCTCGGCCCACGTGGCACTTCTTGCCCAGTTCCCTAAGAGCTGATTACAGTGTCGCAGAGCCTGCTCACTTTGGAGCTCCAGCTGAGGGGAAAAAGCTCGAAGACGGACAAGGCTCGCTTTCTCAATCGTTCTCTCACGCGCTCTCTCATATTCAGAACAGCTCGGTGAAACGTACAAGGGAAGAGGAGGGGGGGTGTGGGGGTGGGGTGGGGGGGGGAACGCATGCATTATTCAAACTGTTCAAAGCCAGGAACTGAAATGTCTGCATGCAGGTTAGGCTGGAATTAATTAGCAGGAAACGGTTTTAAGGAAGCACAGCCAGAATCGGGAGTAGATAGGCCTTGCTCATCTTGCTCTACGGTGATGTTGCACACACACACAAAAAAAAAAAAAAAAAAAAAAAAAAAAAAAAACACATTTATGCTTCCAGAGAAAGAGCAGCTGGAGATGCAGGGGCGCCGGTCGCATTCTCAGGGCTCAATATCCGGCTCGATACACAATCCCATTTTCTCGTTGCGTTCTCTGGTTTCGTGTCCGGCCGCTGCCCGTGCCTCGGCTCATTGGCTCTGCTGCAAAACGTCCATCACGAGCTGTGACGACACAGGCAGGCCTAATCTCCGCCACGATCTCCGACAAAACATTACACACCGCAAGGATGGCAGCAGCTGCTGAACTGGGAAAAGGCAAAAGTTAAAAAGCACCCCACATAATGAATGAAGGCCAGGCTCAGATTTGTTATTCTGTAGCCTTCATCCGTTTCAACACACACACACACACACACACACACACACACACGATGAGTAAAGCAAGCGATCTCGGATTAACAAAGAGACTTCCTCCAATGTTTAAAAATGTGCCAGTTTTCCTTCTTGGAAACTTCTAGTCTTGAATCGGATCTCTCGCTACACGACATGACGTCTCCTGTCCTTAGGATTCCGTACAGAGAGGCAGCCAACGAACGACTCCGATTAAACAGTCGGGTTAATAACTTCAATCAAGCCCGGCAATTCAACTTGAGCAGTAAAACCTCACGCTTTAAAGGCCGGACAAAAGTTCGACAGATAAAATAAAGTAAAAAGAAAGCGAACCTTGAAGATGTAGTCTCCAGTTACAAGTAAAGGCTACTCAGGGTGGAAAATAAATAAATAAATAAATAAATAAATCGACAGTATTCTCGGAATTCTCAGCTCGCGGTAAATAAACTTCAATCGAAGACTTAGCCCGCGACCGCTTCCTTCCTGAGAGCCTTGGCTCACTTCCTTACACTCACCTTAAAGATTGACCGTAGCTAGAAGCTAATTGTGCTATTAATCTTAATGGCTAACCAATTACTTGCTCAAACTGTGCCTCTTCCTAGAGGGAGAGAGAGAGGGGTAGACGGAGTAGGCCGATCGCGTGCAATCGCTTCCTCGGTCTCGGCTCTCTGGGTTTTTTTTGTTCTCCTAAAAACAAAACAAAAAAAAACAATGAAAACCATGGCGGCCTGACCGTAGGGATGAATCACTCGGCTATGGATGGAGCGAACGCTGTGGGCAATACAGCTCAGAAACCAAACCCACAACAACAGCAGCAGCAGCCATGTTTAGGTCAAAGAAAGGACATAACCGGTACCTATCTGGGTCACGCCACAGCTCAGACACGTCCTTACGGTAGACGTGGGCGTGTGTTCTCCACGCGAAAGCAGACAGAGAGCCGAAGGACCCACCGGGCGAAAGTACAGACGATAGCATGAAGATAAAGTGAGAGATAAAAATGTACCGTAGAGGCGTCTTTTCATTCCCCGCATGTTAATGCAACACGGAAAGGCACGGCAGTAATCTTTAACATCCATTTGTGTGCCTTAAGTAAGGAATAAAACACTCAGGGACGCGCTGTTATTGGAAAACGATCAACAACAGGATGGTGTGATGCGGCTCGAGGGGAAGCCGAGTTACCGTTATCACCCTGAAGTGGATCATTTTCCTTTAGCATCACTCCCCAAGGGGGTTCTCATTCATTCCTCTTTAGTCCATCGCAAGGCCCGGAGTGTTTTATTCCTCTTATAACCACAAAGACCGACATTATTTTTAGTTTTTTATTAAAGAACATGTCTATTTTTTTTTTTTTTGGATCCTTTTGCAGTTACATGCTGCGGAACACCCAGGAAATGGGTTCGTTTCCGTTATCACCTACACCATTTCACACTGCGATCAACACCTTCTGACCAATCAGGATCGAGAACGAATATTAAACGAGACTTAAAAACGGTAGAACACGCGAGACATACTCGAGAGTGCGTTCAGCTGGGAGGTCGATGTGTAGTACGTTTTTTTTTTTTTCCTTCTGCGAGTGTTAAGACAGGAGGCTGATAAAGCGTCGGGACTGGGACCGGATGTCCCAGGCTTCCTCCAGCTAATCAACACTCAAATATCAAAATCTGCCTGAAAATGAGAAATCTTCCTGTCTGGATGCGTTCCGTTATTGCAATCCGCTTGCTTTCTTTCTTTTTTTTTTTCCCCCTCTTACCTCCCAACCCCACACTGTTCTTCCCCTCGGTATTGATTGTGATGTAATTGCCTCTAAAACACTGGCGGTACCAAAGCCACTTCCACTATCGATGGAAGCGTGTGGGCGTACTGGGATTTTCACTCCGAGCGCAATCAAGGCGCCGTCGCCAACGCCTGCCGTTATTAAAAGCGAGCGGTGGGCTAAAACCACGGGCAGAACGTTTCTACAGCAATTCCACTCACGGGGCCGGTTTTTTAAGCAGCAAAGTGGGCCAGACTGGATCCTAATTCACACATATACTCTCTCTCACACACACACACACACACGCTGTGATAGTCTTTCTCGGAGACTAACTAGGACAGGCTCACACCGCACACGAGGGAGAATCCTGTCTGGAATTAACTACGCAGATTCCATCCATCCCTCCCTCCATCTTCTATACCGCTTATCCTTCCTTCAGGGTCACGGGGAAACCTGGAGCCTCTCCCAGGGAGCGTCGGGCACAAGGCGGGGTACACCCTGGACAGGGTGCCAGTCCATCGCAGGGCATACGCAGATTCCATTTCAAATAAAAATTAATGTTTAAAATTATTATTTATTTTATTTTTTTTAAACTGCAACAGCTATGTTAATAACCAACAGAGGATGATTTATAAAGAAAACGAGCTGGAGCGGGGGGTTCCTTCTCCAAATGAAATATTTGGCAACACACTGCCAAAGACCTTGAGTCACTCTTGAGCGCAGCAGCCACGTTAGACAGAATATCCCGCTCGACCTCCAAACGCTTCAAGGTAAAAGCGTCAGAAAAGCTAATACACTTAGAGAGACACTTAGCTCTCGAATACGACACTCACTGACCCAGCAACTATCCAATCCTCTCATAACACTCTGCTAAAGAGGACCAGGGCAGATAGAGGGCAGCTATTTAACACACAC
Organism: Ictalurus furcatus; assembly: GCF_023375685.1. Lineage (NCBI taxonomy): Eukaryota > Metazoa > Chordata > Actinopteri > Siluriformes > Ictaluridae > Ictalurus > Ictalurus furcatus. The sequence goes on from NC_071270.1 coordinate 2,409,740, forward strand.
CTCACACACACACACACACACACACGCACGCACGCACACACACAGTTTCCTTTTTTTCCTTCCTTTTTTAAATGCTAACAATTACATTTTAATTTAAATAAATAAATAAATAAATGAATAAATAAATAAATAATCAGTGACGCTTTGACATTTAGGCCATTCAGTTCATTTAATCTAAACGTATATATCAGACACGATCCACGCTCTTCACGCAGAACTAGCACTGGAATCTCTTAGCTTAGCACACTCGGTTTGTTCCCCCTAAAAGGGAGGGTTTCTTACTTAAAAAGACGGCTTCTTGACAATTCCGCCAATTCGGCCAATCACACACAGCTTACACTTTGTCTGACTCCGCCCGTGCGTCGTCTATTTTTGGCACTTTTGGTACGCTGGCAATAAAAGTCGTCCGATTTGACGAGAGTACTGAGCGGAGGTAAATTGGACATGGAGGAAAAATGCACTACTGTCTGATATATGAAAATAAAAAAAAAAGAAAGGCACCCACGACTTGACATTCCCACTCGGAGAGTCAAGAATCTTCCAGCTCATGACCTCTAAATCAACATGGCTGCTCACATCATCGGCAGTACATGAAATACCATTTCCCATCTCTTAAATAAGATTACCGTCGTGTTTGCGTTAGATGAATAAACAGACAGACGCGTTATTTGGTTAAATCCAGAACGCCGGCCATACGCGCTGTGAGAACGTCAACATTAAAGATCACTCATACCACTTGCTATAGCTTGTTGCTAACGGAAGACAAACACGGAGGCTCAAGGTCAAAAAAGGACGTCGTCTTTCATGTTCTGACTTCCGAGTCGAGCCGAGCAGCGGAACTCACAGGAGCTATTTAGGACGTGGTACTTTATCTAAAAAGCCTTTGAGAAGAGCCTGCTAGCATTCCATTCAGTACACCAATCCCAGCTAAATACTTATGACACGGCCTTGAAATCACACACAAAGAACCGTTAGTCCTCCTAATAAGTCGTAAAAATGCCTAATTATCCCTTTAAATTCAGTTCGAGGGGAGAGGGAGGATCAGTAATCTCTCTCTCTCTCTCTCTCTCTCTCTCTCTGACAGCAAAGTAGAAAAAAACTCATCTAAATTTAGCATCAGATTTATCAGGCTGTGGCAAAAAATGAAAAAGGGGGAGTGTGTGTATGTGTATGAGAGAGAGAGAGAGAGAGAGAGAGAGAGAGAGACACACACACGGCAGGCATCTTAGCGGTGGGCGTCCACAGAGGGGAACTGTTCGTCATGAGTCACGTTCAGACAGAACCAAAATACATCTCCGCCAGGCTCGAAAATAGCACAGTGCACTGACGCTGGCCTGGTGTGACACACACACACACACACACACACACTCACACACACGCTAGACAAAAGGCCTGCCCCCTAGCAAGATCACAGTGGAGGAGGAGGAAGAGCTTGGAATTTTTAAAAAGCTCAAGGAAGTAAGTCCAATGTGCAGAGAGAGAGAGAGAGAGAGAGAGGGAGAAAGATGGAGAGGGAGAGAGAGAGAGGGTGAGGGAGATGGAGAGAGGGAGAGCAAGGGAGAGAGAGAGAGAGAGAGAGAGAGAGAGAAAGATGGAGAGGGAGAGAGAGAGAGGGTGAGGGAGATGGAGAGCAAGGGAGAGAGAGAGAGAGAGAGAGAGAGAGAGAGAGAGTGAGAGAGAGAGAGAGGGTGAGAGAGAGATGGAGAGAGAAAGAGAGAGAGAATCCCTGCAACCACCCAAGCAGATAAGCACAGAAGTGCTGCAGAAGCTCTGAAGGACACGGAGACAGGGAGCTACAGCACAGCCAACTGCAAACCCCCCCCCCCCCCACACACACACACACACACACACCTCATTCTTTATCTCCCTCCTCACTGCCAGCAACACTTCTAAAGGACATCCCCATCTTTTTGGAGCTTCTAAGCATATAAATTGTTGGGTTTTTTTTTGTTTCTTTCAAACCCCCAACCCCGCCTCTCGCACACGCACTTGATTTGCTGCTTTTTCCATGTCATGTGACTGCCGCTGATGTGTTCAGTGGTTGTAATTACGGAAGCAAGATACATAAAACATACAATATCACGTGTGCGTGCGTGTGTGTGTGTGTGTGTGTTGCTCTGTGATGGACCAGAATCCAGAAAAGGGTGCGTTCCTGCCTCGTCTCCGGCGTTCCCAGATCCAGCACGACCCCGCGCAGGCTACTGAAGATGAATGAAGGAAATAAAAAGGTTCGTCTCACAGCAGAGTGCATCATCATCATCATCATCCGTACACACGCTGAACTCGGTCGCCTGCTTATCATACAACCAGGAAGTGTGTGTGTGTGTGTGTGTGTGTGTGTGTGCGTGTGTGTGTGGATTTTCTCCGTCTCATTCTCACGGTGTTTTATGAGGAAACAAAGCATCTCCGATAATTTGCCAAAGAGCGGAACGGAAAGGCGTTGCTTAGGTGTCAAAACTGATGGTGATAACCATGTACTGTCATATGCACACACACACACACACACACACACACCCACACACGCAGAATAAAGCTCTGCTACATGTTGTATTAGTAGTTCTATCGTTTAAAAAGACTAAAACAAAGAGCTAAGAATAAACGAGCTCTGTTCGCGCGCCGCTGCGCTGCTCATGCGGTTCAAACGCAGGCAAACAAAAGAACACGAGTTTATGGCTAATTACTCTAAAGCACCTAAAACATCCTGCCTCGGTTTATGATAAATCGCTTTAAACGCTATGACTAAGCGGCTAAACGAGGCTGAATGTAGCGGGAGCTAAAGGCTGACTCGTGGAGAACACTAGCAGGCAGAGATAATTGCGTGCCTTTCTGAAGGTGCTCTAATAGGCCTGCTAGGCAGCAAACGGTGAAGTCTGCACACTCGAGTGTGTCGAACACAAGCCCTGCAGAGCGCGCAGGGAGGAACGGTTCTGCAGCAAAACGGCCCACATCCACTCACGACGGCTCACACACACACACACAGCTTACACATACGCTTAATTACACACATGCCGCTTTTACAGAAATCTGAAAAGGCATCAAAAAGGACTGGATTTCAAACAAATAAATCGATGTGTACGCACGTCAAGGACTGTGATATATGTTAAAAGAAGCACGTGGTCATACTGGGGGGGGGGGGGGGGGCATAAAGATGGACAGATAAATAAATAGTTAATAGACAGAAAGATAGTTGGGCGGAGAGGGAGAGGGACAGACGGATAGCTTGGCAGACGAAGACAGACAACCAGACCGCTGGATAGATAGACAGATGAAAAAGATGGATAGATAGACAGTTGGGCAGACAGACAGGAGCAGATAGTTGGACAGACTGACAGACAGATAGATAGATAAATAGAAAGAAAGACGGATAGATAGACAGATGGACAGACAGACAGGAGCATAGTTGAATAGACTGACAGACAGATAGATAGATAAATAGAAAGAAAGACGGATAGATAGACAGATGGACAGACAGACAGGAGCATAGTTGAATAGACTGACAGACAGATAGATAGATAAATAGAAAGAAAGACGGATAGATAGACAGATGGACAGACAGACAGAGGAGCAGATGGTTGGATAGATAAACATATGAAAGAAAGATGGACAGATAGACAGTTGGACAGACAGATAGATATATAGATAGATAAACAGATGAAAGAAAGATGGCTAGATACAGTTAGACAGACAGAGGAGGAGATAGTTGGACAGACAGACAGATAGATAAACATGTGAAAGAAAGATGGATAGATAGACAGATGGACAGACTGACAGACAGATATAGATATATTATATATATATATATATATATATATATATATATATATATATATATATATATATATATATATATATATATACACATACAGATAGATAGATAGATAAACATATGAAAGAATGACGGATAGATAGACAGATGGACAGACAGACAGATAAACAGATGAAAGAATGACGGATAGATAGACAGATGGACAGACAGAGGAGCAGATAGTTGGACAGACACAGATATATAGATAGATAATGAGATGAAAAAGATGGACAGATAGACAGTTGGACAGATAGACGGCTAGATAGATATATAGATAGATAAACATATGAAAGAAAGATGGACAGATAGACAGATGGACAGACAGATAGATAGACAGCTAGACAGATATATAGATAGATAAAGAGATGAAAGAAAGATGAATAGATAGGACAGGCAGACAGACGGCTGGATAGGTGGATATCCTGCGCAGGGTCATGGTGGACAGGGCGTGTACACCGGGAACACTGAGCGTGATGCAGGATCACACCCCGGATGAGACACCGGTGCGTCACATACACACACTCTTTCATACCTACGAGCAATTTATCCGAGTAACTTTTATCCAATCCACCCTCGGTACGTTCTGGAAACTGGAGAACCCAGAGGAACCCCCACACAGACACGGGGAGAACATCTGAAACTCCACCCAGACAAACCCCAGACCCTGCAGCTCCTCACTGCACCACCTCAACGCCGTTATCATAAGACTACTTCCTTCCTGTATCAGACTAACGGCCTTCCGTAAGTCCTGGAGTACAGCGTCTCCCGTCACTACACCAACACCCAGACATATTATTATTATTATTATTATTATTATTATTATTATTATTATTATTATAGACTAATAATTTGTGCTGTGCAAGTCGCAGCAAATGCAGGACGCCGAAAAAAATGTCTTACAATCCAGAAAATACAAGGTCACCCACCCGAGCGTCATGTGGTACACGTGCAGAGCTAGCGAAGGAGCTAATCTACAGGCTGTTCTTCGTGTAGAAGGCTCTGCTGGGGATCTGGAGGAGGTATGAACTCGTACCCGCTCGTCCTCATTGCCTCGAACTCCTCATTACTGTCACTCAATGAGGAGATCTCGGACAGGCCAGCTGGAGCGACCTGGTGCCCTCGCTGCACGCACTCTCACTCACACACACACACACACACACACACACACACACACACACACATACGTATGCGTTCACAGAGAGGCAGGCAGTTGCTGGCGATAACTACAGGGCCCGGAACCCCCACCCACCACAATCTAATTAGCCGACAGCCAGGAAGACAAAGGGAAAAGAAACATGAAGCACACACACACACACACACACACACACACACACACACACACACCACATGAATAAACATCTGCAGTAAGCGTGTAGAAAGGCACCCAAACAGGCAGCCAGACGCTGCCGCAGAACCTTTCCGAAGGCGTTCTACAAGCTGGCGAGCTTCTTTAGGTCAATAACAACAACATCATCAAGAAGAAAAACAGCATCTCTACACCAGCACACTCCCTCCGAGTGCACTCCGGCCTACACGCAGATCACAGACACTCGCCGTCGCTCTTCCAATCCACTCCGCCACGCCTGTGTTTGAGCGAGATTTATGAGATCCTATATCTGCTTGGCCACTTAGTTTTGTTTTGTTTTTTTTCCCCCCTCCCTCCACAGGCCCATTTCAAATCAGAAACAAAAGGGTAAGGAGGTTATTCCATCTCCAGACACTTTGATCCATCTATTACCACCCAAGAATAATAGCCTCTCCCATCCTCCTCTGTGCACACGGCCTTGTTTGTGCCTGCGACATGTGTGCGGTCCTTTTTCCAGGGCCCCGAGGGTGAGAGTGGGGTGACGATAAAGCAATCCCATCAACTCGACGCTGATTGATCGACTATCCTCACTCACACACACACACACACTCACACACACTCGCACACCCAATACGATCCGGGTTAGCTCTGTTTGTTTCTTGTTTTGTGTTTTTGGGGGCTGGGGGGATGGGGGGGGGGGGTCGAGTCAGTCAATGGACTTCCCATCTGCTGCAGGTTCTTTTCAAAGCAGACTTTCTTTTCTTAACTAACACGCCAGCGCCATACACGCTCACGGCTGGAGAGTTCTGTTTACACCTCGGGTTGTTCAGCGAAGACAGAAAAGGGGAGGAATCAAAAAGATGTGTCGGAGTCAAGGCGAGCTCTTCCGAAGCAGCTAGGAAATATAATCCTGGCGGATGATTGAAACTCTCGCAAGCGTTTGACAGGAGTGTTCGGGGTGCCGGAGAGCTGCCTGGCAGCTTTCATTTTCTCCGCGGTTCGTGCAGTCGGTTAAAATGAATAGAATCCGAAAGCCCGGGCTGCAGTTACATTTAAATGGCCTAAAGATGTGCAAAACGGGGCAGCAACAGGAGTCGTGTTCAATTCACCTTGATTAGCAAGGCTGACCAAAAGCACCACTGTGCGTGTGTGTGTGTGTGAGAGAGAGAGAGAGATGAACAGAAGTGATGAGAGAAGCAAAAGCTCATTTCTGGTGCCTTAATTGGTGTTAGAGCTCTGAGTTAGAACAAGAGTCGAGCAGCAACACTCCTGGGCCTCCCCACTTTGGCAAAGAAATGAAAGTAGTTTGGAAGTGTGTGTATGTGTGTGTGTTACAGGCATTACCTTTGGACTTCTTGGACTGGAGCTTTCTCGCTAGGCAACACATTTACCCTCGACTAGAGCGCCACGGGAATCCCAGAAGGTTGGCTCTTATGATGACGACGACGTTACCAACACAACCCATTCCCATGAGGAAGCTCAGACTGAAGAGCGCACTCACCAAGACACTCGTGTGAAGCCTTGTGCGTGCAAAAAAAACAATCCAGGAACTGAACAAGAAGAGCTCTAGAAAAGTTTTCTCCGCTTTGCTAGCATGGTGCTCTTTTGGCTAGACCTTCATTCATTCAGTCCGCCTTACTAGCAGGTAGATCTTTAACCCCACGATAAACCAGGAAGTACACCACAAGTTCTCTTGGCTAGACCTTTGTCCACTCTCGCCTTGCTAGCACGGGCCATTAAAGTTCAGGTTTTTAGCTCAAATCCACTCCCAGCCCATTGCACCGTCTGTGTTCGCCAATAAAATAAATAAATAAATAAATAAATAAATAAATAAATAAATAGGCATCGCCGCTGTCATGAAAGTCGCGTTCATCCGGTCCATCATAACAAGGTAGACCTGTCACAACAAGGAAAGGGTTAGTGCAGCGGTCGCTTGGTTCTGAAGCACATAGCGGCGAGGCTTCATTTCCATAACGAGCTCCTCTCAGCGCAAATGGCCACGGCCCCGGCGCCAATTAAAATCGTGTCAGGACACGTCGGGTTCCGTCAAGCCGCAAAAACGACTGCAAAACAACAACAATAACAACAACAACAACAACAACAACAGCGGCGGCAACGAACACTTGCTGATCTCAGGTGATATTAGCTGGCACGCCAACCCTGGGCTTTTTGTCGCTCCGCTTTTCTCCAAAATAAAGCGGAACGAGGCCGTTTCTAACACGGAGGGGAGGAAAAGGTGACGGCCGCCTTGCTTTTGATTTTCCTCAGTGGCTCACGAGCTTCCAGCGCTTCCCTCTCATTAGGCTGCACGTCTCGCCGTCTCGGTGGATTTACCCGAGCAAAAGACGGCGTGAACTCGTCCGAGCGTGGATTTGCGATGACGAGACGGGCTCGCCGGCGGAGCTCGGACCGGGTCACGCACCTCCGCTTGTTCTGAGCGTCCATCCCTCCGCGTTCTCTGAACGTCGCGGACGTACGTTACGAAGGATCAGACGGTCATGAGCGCGCGTGTACATCAAAGCCACAGCCTGCATGAATACGAGACCCCGCGCGGTCACCCTCTCTACTGAATATTTATGTCTAAACCTCAAGTCGGAATACTTCACGCCATTCCGCACAAACAATATCTTTATTACAGAGACTTCGAAATATCTGTTTAAAGATCTCCCTGCGCTCTATTCCAGAGGAGGCTGCCTAAGCAGGGTGAATTTTGGGGCGAGGATTGCGCTTTCACACCCATTTAAAGGCAGCGGTTCTAAACTTTAGTTCTGGTGCGTTCTGAGATGCTTTTCGGCTCACCGCCGGTGTAAAGAGTGGTTATTTGAGTTATTTGACTCGCACGCTCACACACACACACACACACACACACACACACACACACACACACACACACACCGAGGTTGACCTATTCATCCCACAGCGCGGCCCTTTGAAACACCTGCCTGCTCGGTGAAAGAGCTGAAACCGATACCTCAACCACAGGGAGGCAGAGCGGAAGGACAGAGAGAACCGGAGAGAGAGAGAGAGAGACAGAAAAAAAACGAAAACGATGACAAATGCAAAACAGTGAGACGCTTCAAAACCGAGCCAGACTGCTTATAGAGGCCTTAAATCAATTTGACATGGAGGAACAAAAAGGGCTGTGCAATGCTAATCTATCTGCCTTAATCCCATTGCTCCGAGATCCTTTTGAAATTCACATTCAGTGCTTAATACAAAAACAAATAAAACCTTCTTTCTTTCCTCCGCTAATCAGCTTGCCCTTCGCCGTGCCCTTTCTCAAGCAGTCAAAGCTGGATGTTCGGATGAATTATCTTAAATCCGTTGTCTTAGCTCTTAAACAGCGACACACGGTCGACACAACCGACACCGTCTCGAAACCTGCCAATCCGATCCAGTTTCCATACCCTGGCCGCACCGCTTACAGACCGCGATCATATTCTTCTGAAAGGTCTAAACAACAACAAGCAGCGCCTGTGAGAACAAAACGCATTTGCATCCTTTTGACAGAAATCCGACGATCCGGGGGCAAACGGTCTTTTATTTATTTTATTTATTTTTTCTCTCTCTCCCCCCCCACGGATTCTTTTTTTCCAAGCTGTGATATGGAAAAGAAAAGGTTAAACCGGGGAAGTATTAGAACGGGGCGGGTGGGGGGGAGGAGGGGGGAAGAAAAAAAAAAGCTTGCACAGAAACACTCTGTTTCCCAACCATATGCCGATACCCTTAAGACACCATGTGCTTTGGCTTTGAAAGCTTTCACTACCGATTCCCCATCCGAAACTCAAACCGCTCAGCAACAATACCTCTCGGAAACACCACGAGGAAAGACGGGGGGGAGGGGTGGGGGGATCCATTATCGATTTTAGCTTGTTTGGGGATGAAGAGGAAAGAAAAACGGCGTAAACACTCTGATAGCAACACGCGGTGGTGGACGTGAAGCGGAGGAATAATTTAACGACGACCTCCGTGAAAACGGTCGCATGGAGGAAACAAACCGCAGCAACGCACGCTACAGTTACAATCCTGAACGGTGTAACGGTGAACAGTGCTTACGGTATCACACCGATGATCACACGTTCCCTCACCGGCCTCTTTTTCTTTTTTTCTTTTACCCCTCTCAGGAAGTTTTAAAAAAAAAAAAAAAAAAGAGGAAAGAAAAAAGCGGCTTACGTTATGAGAAACCGCGAAGCGTGAAACGCCTTACCGCAAAACAGTCCTGCCACTGGAGACCCCTTCTATAAAATACTAGCTTCCTCATACGAAAAGACATACAAATCCCAGTGTACGCCGTCACTATGGAAACCATAACGCTTTAAATGAGAACGGGCGCATCAACGTAAACCTGGGGTTCGAATCCGAATCGAACGATACGGTACGGTAGCGGTGCGAGCGTGAGAACCCGAGCGGTCCGGGGGTTACCGGTCCATCCGAGAGCGTCTTGGAGCTCTCGACATTCCCGTCGTCTTCCAGACGGACCGGACCACGCACCGAACACAACCGCGACACGTCGTGGCATGAAAAACAGCAAGGATGGAAAGAATCAGGACTGCTGGGAAACAGAGTCAGCGGCAGCGGACGGATGAAGCGGGTCTTACCTTAGGCTGAGCGCGGCGAGGGAAGGCCACTTTAGGGTCAATCTGAGAAGGAAATAAGAATGTAGAATTAACAGGATGTCAAAAACACAGCCGCTTATCTGATTAGTACACTCACGAGATGAACCATATGAGCTGGATGGACAAAAATCTACACAGTAGTGGCAAGCAATATGTCCAAAGTGACATCATCAGGTCACGCGCACCATCCGATCGTGATTATTTTCCGTATAACGGGCGTACATTCACGCACGGCGTATACGGTAAGAGAGAGACGCTATGCGCGAAGAAGCACGACCAGGCGAAACCATCAGTAGTCTAAAGTGTTCGCACATCATGATCAAAAGTATTTGTGTCAATTCAAGAAGCCCAAAAATTACAGATGACAACAGATTCTTCTTCGTTTTTTTTTTTTTTTTCCCCTTCCCGGGGTTCATCGTCTTGTTAATTTGTGTTTTTCTCCCCGTCAAGCGCTCCCGCCGGGAGCTTTATCAATCTCGCATTTGGAACGAATGAGAAACTATTTCATGCACCAATGTCACGCTCGGCTTTAATACGCGGCTCTTTAAAAACTTTCAGCCGATCTCATCCGAGCAGACGAGGAAAAGAAAGAAAGAAAGAAAGAAAGAAGAAGGGGGGGGCGGGGGGAGAAAAAAAAAAGAAAGAAAAAAAAAACGTAAACAGATCGAAATTGTTCTCTTGCAGAAAATTACTTGGCCGTGTTCAGCAAGGCAAACACTTTACGTTGAGGTGCATCTCGTGCTATAGAGCCGAACGCTCGCCCGGAGGGAGGGACGGGGCGAGATCAGATTGGAATCGTTTACGGAGGCGAACGCTCGTCGTGCGCGCTATATGAAAACACTGAAGCAATTTGGATGAAAGCGTGTCCTTCACGGACGAGGTCTGCGACATAATCGCATTTAACGCATGAAAATAACGCCATGATTGATACTAGGGGCGCATCGATACTGAAACTGGTATCGGGTATTGCCCTGATATCGTCCTTAATTACTCGACGTTCGCGTGACTGAAAACTGTCACAAAGCGCTCACGCTGGAGACTCCTTCCTCAAACCATAAACAAACATCTCCATGGAGAAAACTACACATCGGCGATGACACGGTTTATTAAACAGACGTAAAGAACGTGAAGGTTTAACGATCACGCGTTAGGACCGAAAGATGGAGCTACGACTGTTCAGGGACGTCCTTTTGTCCACGTTTATAGAAAACGGTGTGCCGCGGAGCATCGGAAAACCACCACATCGCGTCTGCTCACGTTAAGATCACAGAGCGTGATAGAAGTTTGCGCCACTGGTAAGCCAAATATCATCGTGTGAAATCTCAAGACATCATCACGTGACACAATATGGGACAATGAGACTTTCTGGAGAAGAGAACTTGACACGGAAAAACAAGAGCTTCACATATAATCGCTAACTTGCCGCGGTGCATATCAGTACGCCGTGTAGTTATAAAATGATTGAGCCGGGACGTTAGCAAGATCCTCAGAAAAGTGCATCGTGATCTTTATATCTTGAAAGATCACACGGTCGAGCCTTCATAAAAGCTTCATCGATCAAGACGCGAGCGTTTAATACGTTCGCGCGTCTCTGCGATGAGCCTTTTTTTTTTTTTTTTTTTTGAGCCCTTCACCTCGAGCGTGTTTAGTGCATTAATCGCGACGTCGCGCATTTCCGGACATCCTAACGACGTCCGCGTAAACACGGCATTAAAAGATATTAAAAACGGCTCTAGTGTCACGTGGGGCGCGACTCCATTACCCTGCTGTCTAGCGGAGCAGAAGAACGCAGACTCGAGGAATTTATCTGGAGGATAAACGGCCACGTCCCATACAGAACCCCTCCAACACCCGTCCCCCCCGTCCCCCCCGTCCGTCCGTCCGGCCGCCGTAATTCCATTTGACAGAGTTATGATTGTTATCTCTGTAAATCAGGTCAATTTAGGAGATAAATTCCATAACACCTGGCTACAGTAACCTTCCTCAATTCCATGTAATGATTCGTTTTAGCGATTGGCCCCAGGCGCGAGCGATTCAACCTCAATTACTGCGAGAGAGCGGCCCAATCCGAGCACACGCTCACCGCCACGCTTTGAATTGCAAAGCAGGTTGACTCTTTTCATGAGGCGTCTCTGTGAAATACACCCCCCACCCCCCCCCACCCCCTCCCCGCAGACGAGTTCCCTTCTAAGTCCGGTTCCTCTCGAGGTTTCATCCGCATATCGACTTCTTCCTCGCCACTCTCACCTTGTTTTGCTCCTTCGCGATAAACTCATACATTTAAAAATCTATATCCTGAATGTATACGTTTCTATAAAGCTGCTTTGCGACGATGTCCGCGCCACGCAAATAAAACTGAGTAATGAGGCCACCGATTCGTCGCCGGATGAAAAATACTGTGTGAGATTAACATGGCAATCAGCACTGCCAATTTAAACACACATAACTAAAGAGAAACAACACACACACACACACACACACACACACACACCATCTGTCCAAGTCCTGACTCCATTCATCAGTAGTATACTACATGCGCACGATGCCTTTAAAAAGATACGCACCGCACGAGCCAATCAGAGCGCGCTTCCTATTTCGGGTCGTGCCCTTTCGGAGTGAATGGCTCCTCTGTGCACCTCAGCGAGGAGGAAAATGCCAACAATCTGTGTCCTTTCAGTGGAGGTATTTATGTAAATGCAAGGCTGATGAGAGAATTAGCTCGCATTCATATCGAATGGTGTGACCAAAGACTCTCCGCTCCGTCACTTCAGCAGTAAATAGGGAGAGATGATAAATAAAACGCACACGATGCCGCCGGCTAATTTGCAGGACTAATGTTTGATAATGAAGCAAAATAAATGAAATTTCTTTCATTTGGTCTTTTGATTAGCGGGGGGGTGGGGGGGGAGCGTGAGGTCGAGCGATATAACGTTAGGACGCTGGAATGGTCATTTTTCCGCGCTGTATTCTTTTCCAGGAATCTCTCTCGCTCTGGGGTTATAAAAACATAATTTAAAGAAATTTCAAAACGGCGTTCAAATGGAGAATATGAAGAAGAAAAAAAAACCACGCATTTAAAATCACGGTTATCTTTAAAATAATTAAAAATCCACTTCAACACTCCGGTCTCGCGGTGGTCCACAGCTTACGGCCGCGCGTAAGGAAGTGCTGATCGATATAGCGGACGCCGCTGAAGTTCCCTTAGCTGTGATGCTAAGTGTATTTACAGTGTCATTTCAGTCAGAGTTATCTTCCTAGTAATTAACCGACAAACCTGACGGAAAATGCGATGTTCCGGACAATTTTCCTCGTTTTCGCCGTAACCCTGCGTTCGCGTCGTCTGTAAAAGCCTCGACAGCTGTGTGCTAGCTGGCTAAGCGGTTAGCTGTAACGACCAGCGCGTTTACCCTTTGTATTGAACGTACCCTGGTTGCCAAGCAACATCGCTTTCTTTTCACTTTGAACTTTTTCTAAAATGCTTTTCTTCCCCTCCCCCCCCCCCGCCCCGCTCCCCCGTTCCCCTTTCTCCTAACAGTATCGCGTTTTTACTTTTACAACACCGCCAACGTTAAAAATATTCACACTAGCAAGTTCGACTTTTCTCGCATTAGCTTTATTCCGTCTCCTTCTCGTTGTTATTATATAATCTGTATGATTCGTCCTTGTAGAGGTTATATAATTGAGGCCATGAAGGGTTTTAACTGCTCTGCTTGCGCTTTCTAAGCAAACCTAAATATCACGATGTAGAAACAGGTATTGCAGGAAATAAAATTTAAAAAAAAAAAAAAAAAAAAAAAAAACCTCCTCTCATGCCGTAACTTGAGATCATAATATTTTGGCCACATCACCCAGCACTAGATTATCTTCCCTGCTCGGCTAAACGAGCCGGTTAATGCACCCTCTTAGCAGCGTCGATCAATAACCGGCTCGTCTTAATTAAACAAAACTGAAACGGTCAGACTTAAGTCGCTATCGATTTCTGACAAATAACACCCGCACCAGTCCACGAGTCACGTTCCATACAGTATCACAATATACATGCTTCAAGACCTCTTCTTACCCCCAGTGAAAATCTTCAGTGCCACGACTTGAACGTCCGATCGTAATAACGCGTGCTAAGATTAACCGGTCCGGCTAATTAAAATATTTCCTGTTGTTTTTAAAAACAACAACGAATCTAAACCGAATTAAACTGAAGCTGTACGTGACGTCAGCGTAGTGATTACTCCAACGAGATCAGGACGGCGACCTGGCGCGCTTGAAACGCTTTACGGTCGTACGGCAACGAGACCTCCCCGCGGATTCCGTTAGAGCTGCTCGATATGGGTGGGGAGAAAAAAAAACAAAAAAACGTCGTATCGATGTTACATCGCTGCTTATTACGACCGCTTTACGCCTGGCGATAAAACAAAACAAAAAAAAAACATCAACGGACAAATCACGCTCACGATTAAACACGGACCTGTGACGTCCTGCATCGTTTGGAAACCATCACAATCTTGCGACATGCGAATAAACTCGATCGCGGATCCGTACGTTTTCCGTTGGCGCTTCGCGTCGATAAACAGTTCGCTGTAGTAATAAGAAATAGTTTTAAATCGGGGAAAACGGTGAAAATGGTTTATTTAATTGTGACTCAGACATTCATAGGGGTTTGTTTTAATACTTTACCAAGCGTACAACAATCGCAATTTAATCGCAAAATGCTTTTTTTTTTCTTTTCCCGTCCATATTTTTGTCTGGCTCTGATCCGAAAACATGTAAGCACCTTATTTGGAGCATTGGGGTAAACAATACGTGAGAGGTATTAACCACTAGTGGGTGCGCCGTTATAAGAAAATAGTCAAATCAAAGACAGGCCGGTGTGATGGACGGCCGTTACCGTTACCATAGTTACGCATGAAACGTTGTTGACGAGAAACAGTCCGTACAGGATTTTGCGAACAGGCGTTTTATGATCGTTGTGGCTAAAAACGCTCGATTTAGAAATAAATACGCGTAAATAAATAAATGTGGGGGTTTTTTTGTTTGTTTTTTTTTTATGTGGAAAACTACTTGAATTGTTCTTTTGAAGGCTTTCCTGTCGCGGAAATGACCATTACGGAACACTAACACTGGAGACTCCTTCCATTCGCCTTAACCGCGACACACCTTTTTTAAAATCGGTTTGCGTCGCGTCCCCACGAACGAGCTGTTACTATAGTAACATATCCCGAACGAGTGACTTGCCTCAGAGCTTCTGTTACAGGGAAATTAAATCGACACCTCCTGACCAATCAGAGTCGAGCGTCCGACAGCACCGCGGTATACGCGAGCCCGCGTTTGAACGGCGATGAATTCAGTCGTACGTTTACCGGACCGCTCACAAACCATAAACTCACAGGTTTATACAGGAGAGTGAAATATTCCATAGGAAAATATGATTTAACATTCAATTAGGTTCTCGAGTACCACTGGTGCTGGTCAGCGATCGGGAATGATCCGTG
Source organism: Ictalurus furcatus (assembly GCF_023375685.1). Taxonomy (NCBI): domain Eukaryota; kingdom Metazoa; phylum Chordata; class Actinopteri; order Siluriformes; family Ictaluridae; genus Ictalurus; species Ictalurus furcatus. The sequence continues at coordinate 2,424,953 of NC_071270.1, forward strand.
ACGCCTCATAAAATTGTGTCATGATACCCATGATTGCTTTGACTGATTAGGGAAACGCTTATAGAATGTGTTAATCGGGTTCATCTGCATACAGCAAAAACAGACTCCGCAGCGCTGTGGCCTCCATTACAAGAGCCACTGATATCACAATAACGCTTCATAAATGATATACTGCGCAGCACTGAATCCCCGTTATCATCACAGCTCCTAGGGAGTGATGAAACCGGCTGCAACGGGAATTTAGTGCAAGGTCAGATTAGCCGATTCCAGCAGATATCGCTGGTGCGCATCATCACCTGCGTCGGATTGAGGCGGTTCGCTTTAGGGGACATTTTAGACCTGGGAGAAGCTTTCCAGAAGACCCGGTGCTGGAAACACAGCCCTGCTCGGTGACTGCAGCAAACTGGTGGAAGTAAGTCATCACTTTTCTGACACTCATATACTGTGAAACTGTACACCTCTGCGGAGGTAAACCTGCTTTCCACAGCGAGAGTGTGTGTGCGCGTGTGCGTGTGCGTGTGTGTGTCTGGTCTAGCACAGACCGGCAGAGAAGAAACAGAGCAGGAGAGTGTGCAGGTGTGACGAGGAGGCCTTATGTAACCCTGCTATTCTTCTAGTTTCACTGCACAGAGCAAAAGGAACCTCAGCGGGAAAGAACCCATCCAGTCGTTCGTCAACACCGGACCAATCGACCCTTCAATCTGCTCCTCAGAACAGACGCTGGAGCCGTTTAGATCGCCCCATTTTATCCAATAGAATTCAGGCGCAGATCTGAGCCGTTTAAGGGAAAGTGGCACGGATTTGAACTCGCGACCTCCCGGGATACTGATGCAGAACCTTAAAACGGTTCGCTCTGCTTTCTCAAATCGATACTGCTCTGCTGTTCGGTCTATTTTTCCCCCGCCACCTTCTTTCTCACAAATTCGTCACGGCGAATTCCCACCAGCTCTGCCCATCATACGACGGGTAGCAACTGGGGGAGGGTGAAGGTAGCGCGTGCGCCCTCATGCTACATCGCGGGGACGGCGCGACACACTCGCAGGACGGCTCCATTCGCGCACTTCTTCACGCATAACCTCACAGACGCCCACAGACGACCGACGGACGAATGACGACGCAATCCATCCGACTTCACCTTGGCGATCCGCGCCACCGGTTATAATCCGTAAGAAACGATCCGCATGGATCGCTTCGGACTACGTTAGCGCTGTCCGGGCGGCCGTGTGACGTCCGGAGTACCATTCGTCGACAGACCCGCTCGGTTGCATCACGGCGTGTACGGCGGTACGGAGACGGAGTACAGTAAGTTGTCGAGAGGCTCTTCCGAAAAGAATGCACGGAAGGGGATACGTGCGCTAGGTAACTAAGTATGCCAAGAAGTAGAAGGCAAAAAACTTTTCTTCCCCCCCCTCAAACGCAAGACGTAGCAACAGCCTGCAAAAATCATTGACGTGTCAATCCAGACGGGACTAACGTTAGACAATGCAGAGCTGGTTGAGGAAAAACAACGACAAAAAAAACAAAACAGCACTTTTTTTATTTATTTTTTTTCCCTGAGAGGAGAAGGGAGAAATAACACCGACGTGGCCCATCAAGACAGGAACCACAGAGGCGCGCCTGCAAATGATGGGAATGCAAAACACTCCAGATCCATATGTAAATTTAACCCCGTCGGAACAGGCCCGCGGTCGCGTTTCTGGAACCTCTTGTCAGAACGCGACGCTCTTCGCACCTGTCGTGATTTTTTTCAGGATCGCCATGTCTGCGTGAGCTGGGGGAAACGAAACAATAAACGGTCACCTTTCGACTTTCTGACGTCCGGCGCCGCACCGTAGCGCTCGTCGAGTTTCTCTCAAAACTATCGAGTCACACGATCTGGTGCGGGGGAAAGAAAAAAAACGATGACGCCGCGCGGCGGTGATGCTGTAGCGTCTGGCGCAAGAGCGTGCGAGTTTAAAAACTCGGACGCCGCCGCCGTATGAATATGGAAATACATTTGCAAAGATTTGATTGCGGTTTTATGAGTTTTGCTAACTCTCCTCAAAATCCTCATCATTCATCATCACACGGAAAAGGAAGTTCTGGACCGACGCGGATAGTAAGAGAACACAAGAAGTGTTCTTTCACGTGAACGTGGACTGATCTGTGGATTGAATGACGCGCTGCCAGACTACGACAAAACGACGATACGGACCTACAGTCGCTCGGGACTTTGAGACCGAGAACTACGACGCTCTCCTGTAGAATACGGATCCGAAAAACACGTTTAACGCTGGTTTTATTCCTGACTGCATTTACTTGTCTACAACTTGCCCCTACAAGAACCAGGCAACTAAACAACCGTGTGTGCAAACGAGATATCCGGGGGAACTCGACGCCAAAGCCAGGACCATTTAGAGTCAACAGAGCGTCTAAAGATGTTCACGGCGTTTATTTTCTCTTCAGTTCCGGCTATTCAGCCCAACAGTCGCACAAACACACACCACAACACACGAACCTGCAGCAGGAAGCCACTGCGCTCCCTCTCTGAGGGCGTGTCAGGACAGCCTTCAGCTCCTCCTGCTGCTCTCTTCCTGACGATGATCTCTCGTTTGCTCATTTTGAGCGTATATATATATATATATATATATATATATATATATATATATATATATATATATATATATATCTCTCGAGTGTTGGAGTTAATCGGTCCAAGCTGTCGACTCGAAACCTAAACCGGAATCACGTGGCTTCAAATCGTGATGAAAAAAACCCGCCAGCGGTTCGGTCCTTCACGTATCGAGACGCGGCTCGAAAACCACATCACGTGTGTGTTTTGTTCGTCAAGCTACCGTAATGTCGCACGGTTTCAAAGTGGTTACAATAAGATTAAAAGAATTTTTTTTTAAAAAAACAGTGATACCCATGATCCTCGGTTCTGGCATGAATACTTCCCGACAGAATTCTGACGCCGTCTTTTCTAAATACGAGTCCAACCGCGCAACGCTGCTTTCAAATTTCATCCTCGATCCTGAAGATTTTGCCCGAAATCCTGCCTGCTCCGTCCTCAAGTAATCACGCTCGACATCGTAACGCGCTGCGATTCTGTTTAAGACGGCGAGCCCATCTGCTCGCTTCAACTGATCTGTTCTGCGACGTGCGATCTCGCCGCTCCCAGGTATTACACTAACATTCACAAGCCTTCCTCTGGCAAGTCATTTAATCCTAAAAAAAAAAAAATCAGGAGCGAGGCAGGACCCGGTCCGCGCACAGAACCCGAGCAGAGCACCGTTCGGGACACTCCGAGGTTCGAATGCGGCCCTGTGCTGGGATTTGAACTCGAGACGAATTTTTTTCAAAAAGTGACCATGACTGAAGGCAAGAACCGATAAAACTACATCATACATCAAAAAAAAAGCCCGATATAAATCTCACATTTCCATTTTCTTTCAGAGAAATATATCAGAAATCACAGCAGCTAGATAGACTTGCAAATCTAACACAAAAAAAAAAAATCAAAGCATATCTCTTAAATATTATTAAAAAAAAAAAAGTGTGCGCAAGCCCAGAGGTAAAGAAGTAACGCTACGATACTTCAATCGATCGATCGATGACACAACGTCCTTTTTTATTTTTTCTATTGAGAGACTTTAAGGGACATCCGATGCATACTTTCAGACGTGCTAACGGCTAAATTAGCCGTGATTTGTTAGCTGCTCTAAAGCCGGAAGGAATCTGAGGAGAAGCGACGGCCCCGGGATCATCGCCGAGACGTAGAACAGGCTCAGGAAAAAAATTAATGATAACACTCTTGTCTTTCTTAATGCGGCCAAATCCTAGCAGACATCTAACTAAACCTCTCCTGTTATGCGTCTGTGTGTGTGTGTGTGTGTGTGTGTGTGTGTGTGTGTGTGTGTACATGTACGTGACATGGCTTCCTGTTAGCCATGCCGACAAAATGAGAGGTCAACGCCACGTCTTTAATCATATAACCCGCTTTGGAGCAATTTCCCTTCGTTTTCTTTTCTTTGATACAGAAAACAGAAAGTGCACTTCCAACAACAACACCACCACCACCACCACCGCCGCCACCACCGCCGCCACCGCCGCCGCCGCCACGCTCCTAACTTCAATTCAAAGCAGACAGACAAACCGGGATGGACGCCACGTCCTAAAGCAGGAAAAACGAGAAGCAGGCCCGAGTCGTCGGGTGATTGGAGACGGAGCTGATGTTTAAAGTCCCCATGAAATGAAAATGGAGGTTTTGCGGCTTTTATTACGAATATGTTCGCCTTAAGGTTATCTATAAGCTAGTGCGCTCCAAAACAATGACAACATTCGCAACATATTGGAAAACATACGCATGTATTCAAAATTGACAGCCCCCTCTCTCTCTCTCTCTCTCTCTCTCTCTCGTCCACCGATACGGATCAACAATTTCCGACGACATCATCCTGCACTCGTCGGATTCTCTGTCCAATCAAATGCGCTGTAGAATCTGAAGTGTCCCGCCCCCAGCGCTAGAAAAATCGAACCGTCAAGTACGGCTCGACCCGGGTCGGTGAGGAAAGCTAAACGCTATTGACTATTTAAAAAGGAGGCGGAGCCACTCGATACGTCCCGCCCTGACTTCCCGTTTCAGGGGAAATTACGTCAACACGTCGAACGACGCTGCACGTTTCAAAGGCGATTCACGGGGACCGTAAGCTTACACGTTGTGTACACGTAAATAAAAGCCTGGAGGTGTGTTTGCTGGCGTAGCGTCATTCGATGTTCGTTTTTTTTGTTTTTTTTTTAACCACACCGCCTCTACTTTCAACTAAAGACGAAGAGAACAAACGACGCTACGGACAGGATCACGAAATCACAGTCTGAACAACACCCTGTGCTTTCTAGAAATATGATGATTATACGGTATTAAAGTTTAATACCATGATATATTTCAAGATTTAGACAGATAGTTAAGCGCATTAACACGCTAAAATTAACACACGGGTTTACGATTACGTTATCTTCTAAAAGTGGGGGGGAAATAAATAAATAAATAAATAAATAAATAAATAAGGTCTTCATGTTTGCGACCTCAACAAAAAGTGAGTCTGGCTCTACAGACGTTAAACTTTCAGCGATTTGCGTTACAGAAATACACACACTGTGTGTGTGTGTGTGTGTGTGTGTGTGTGTATGTGTGTGTGTGTGCATGTGTGTTGGGCTCGGGATCACACTCCACACTCCGCCTATTTATTGCTGTGCACACATTTTATTTTTGGTACAGCTGTTACTTAATCATCTCCGGCTAGAAATCCTGCAGAGATTTGCACGTTTGTTAGACTTTTCTATCTCTCTGTATATTTTATATTATTCCTGTGTGTGTGTGTGTGTGTGTGTGTGTGTGTGTGTGTGGGAAATTGATTAAACACACCTGACTCTTGTGCCTACTTGGAAAAGCGCCACACTCTCTCTGCTAATTTTATTTTTTAACCCTTTTTGAGTCGATGCTAGCAAGAAAAGCCGTTATAATATCTGATATTTTTTTTTTAGGGGTTAAAGATCAGACCCCGTCTTTTATCGTCTGCGCTAAACTCTGCGAGAACACACACACACACACACACACACACATAAACATAGATACACACACACAGTTAATTTCTGCCTAGATTGATTTGATAGCGTTCTTGTAAGGAATACACACACATGGGGGTGAGCTGTAATAGGAAACTAGAGTCCTGAGTGGGAGGGGCATCACACTCTCTCCCTCCTGTCAATCACAGCTTCACTCGCCAATCGTGTTCGTCCGCGAGGTATGGGAAAGAGAGCACTCTTTCTTTTTTTTTCCCCCCCTCCGAGTGTGTTACTCCGCCCTGCGACGCCGCATGAGCAGCAGTATGTGAAAGATGCAGTCGTTTCACTTCACGTATCAGAGGAAGCATGTGTTTGTTGGGGGGTGGAATCAAAAATAAAAAAACATTTGACTGGCACTGTATATGACAAAAAGGAGAAACGTTAATAAGGGACAGGACTGAACACGATCGACTGATCATATCCGACAGATGGATGGATGGACCATACGGCGATGGACATCGAGACGTTCTCTCATTCTCGCACAAGTTATAAATAGCCCACACTTCTTTAAAAGCCCTGACCTCGACCCCACTGAACACCTTTGGGATGAACTGGAGTTGTGTGTACTCTACCCAGGATTGGTTTCCGATACATCACGTCTTCTCAGCCAGGCCCACGCTCGACGGCACACGACGCAACCGCAGTAGTGACACTATTAAATAATTCAATAAAACCCGCTATAGCGACACTACACAACTATAGATTTAACCCCTCGGCACGTCCTTATCTCCTCATCCTTACAGTGCCGTGTTGTTACCCTTCATAAACCGGCGCAGCCGTTATTCATCCTGCGTTTACCGCCCCGGAGGACCGCGGGCGCTTCTTCACATTTGGCATTTCAGAGCTTTTAAACCGCCGATGACGCGGCGTGCCGAACGCGTGCGGCTCGGACACCCCGCCGTCCGTTAACGTTTTTTTTTTTTTTCTCCGTTTCTGATTTTTTTTTTTTTTTTTTTTTAGCGAGAGTTCGAATGAATTGGCGCCCCCATGAAACACACTGGCACAGCGTCTGTCAGCTGGACGCTCCAATTATGTGAATGTCAGCTGTTAAGAAGTATTAAAAACGCGATGAAATGTTCTCGGCTAATAGCCCCCAGGCGTGTTTTCCAGCGTGTTTATGAAACGACGCTCCGAATTCGTAGAATAATTTCAGGACTGGGCGGTGCGCCGCTGGATCCCGGACAGGTTCTAGGGCGGGTGCAAGATTAAAAGCCGAAGGTTCCGACATCCGATCATCTGTTAGTGATTAGTACCGCTCTATCACTTTAAATAAAGGTCAAATAAAGAAATACTCTTACTATCTATTATATACTTTAACGTTCTTCTTGTGAAGAACGTTAATTTTTTTCCCGATTGACCCTGACGACCCTGTTCCTTAATAAACACTAAGGAAAATAAGACGCCGGGTCAAGCCCAGAGAAGCGACAAGCTTTTTACACGCCAAAAGCGACGACAATTAACAACCCAAAGAGCGACAGCTGATAAACTTCAGGGTGTAAAAGTCAGGGGGACGCGTCGGTGTCTTTCAGCGCAGCATCTATATCCGGGCGGAAGAACAGAGGACGATGAGAGACGACGCATTTCTAACTCCACGAGGACGTGGTGCATAACCGCGTCAGTCTAGACGCCACGAGAAACACCAAGTTCTGACAGACCGAGCTGTTCACACGCAGACTCTAAGCTAGCCGACGAGGACCCGGGTCCTTCTTATTTCTTCAGCCGCGTCCCTTCTTTTCCGTTCCTTGCTTCTTAGCTCCTCCCTCTGAGGGAGAAACAGGGAAAAAAAAAAAAAAAGAAACCCGACAGGAACAGCCGTATTGAGATGTTCTGGCTCACTGAAGCGACACTTTGAGCGAATTCATACGTCAGTGATGCGTTTCGTAGCTGTACGAAGTGTACAACAGAACCGTGTGTGTGTGTGTGTGTGTGTGTGTGTGTGTACGCGTATATACACAGAACAGCGATTAAACACAAAAGTATTCTTCATTAACAGATTCGGTTTATTTGATGATCACGCGTCCGAGCAACGGCAAAGTGCACGCATGCGAGATATCCACAGAGGATACGACATAAGATGTGTGTGTGTGTGTGTGTGTGTGTGTACATGCACATGAGGAAGAGAGCAAACAACACACAAGTGAAAAATGTTTCCAAAAAAAAAAAAAAAAACAACAAACAGCGCCAACCTACCGTCTTTGAGTCTAATTCGTGGTGCGGCTGAGCTAGGACTTTATCTACGCTGGCCGCGTCAGCGAACGTAACGAACCCGAAGCCTCTGTGGGACAAAAACAGACACACAGCACATAACGAGACCGTGAGCAGGGGGAGAAGAAGAGACAGACATTTCATCACTGCATCATTTCATCATTTATCATGGTGAGCAGGAGCAATATATTTGCCTTAAGGAATATTCCCTGGCAGGGTTTACATGTGAGGAAAGAACAGCGGGGGTGTTACGGTTTTAAATTTACACAGTAAGGTAACAGTCTCAGATATTATATATATATATATATATACACATCACAGTTTCACAGCATTAATGGACAGCTTAAAAACCCAGTGGTGAAAATTAAACAAAACGTTAAGACGACACATCAAACCCGTTAATTATTCAGACAGATGTGTGTGTGTGTGTGTGTGACTTATCAATAAAGGGACTCTCGCACTGTCAGAATTTATCTCGTTGTTGTTACATGCTGAAAGAGAGAACGGCTAAAATAAAATTTAAAAAAAAAAAAATGTAAAAACGATTACAAATCGGACGAGCGTACGAGCGTGCGGTGCTGCTTAGATGAAACCAGATCGCTTCGTGACGCGTGTAGTCGTGGTCTTCGATGCCACGTTCGACCGTGTGTTCGATCTGGGGAAACGTCGCGTATGATTTACGACAGCGGCGGATTAAACGACAGCCGAAGAGTTTTCGGAGCCCCCCCACCCCCACCCCCCGTGCGGAGGAATCCAAGTATGAACTTCTTGGAGACGTAACGGACAAAAATGCATTCGAATCAGAATGAATTTGGGGGGAAAAAAAAAAGTCAGCGGTGAGGTAATCATACGATGAGACACTGTGACTAACCGTGAAACTGTGACAACATAACAACCCTAGCGCACACACACACACACACACACACACACACGTCAGCTCGCATTAGACAACAGCTTTTGCACGGCCGCTTTTTCCCCTCCCCTTGATGTGACTGTCAGTGCAACACAGAGCAGGTCAGGATGCTTTAAATATAGCAGCTATCAATGCTCAGCTCTGAGGAAGCTCTGCTCGGTGTGTGCTGCGTGTGCGGAAAGGAGGACACCACACACACACACACACACACACACACACACACACACACACACACACACACACTACAGTTGCTATACAGTCCCAAAGTCACTGTCAGACTGCATTAGAGCAGCAGCTTTTGCACGGCCGGCTCTCCGACTGCCAGTGAAACACGAGGCAGGACTCCAGGGTTGCCAGATTTATGATAATTCCCACTTAATCTGGCACAGCGTTCACCTGCTCGGACGGACCTGATCCGGCTCGTCTCTTCATGCCCGGGTGCGTTAGTGCCGAGACTAACAATCACAGTGCCAAAATAAACGTGCCAGACACCAGATATAACGAACGCGAAATAAAGACGACGGAAAATGATTTCAAGAGATGCTTCGGCTCCGTAAAGAAGCGCTGGAAAGAATTGGAGAATTATCATCTCACATCACAGACTTCACAGTAGCGTTCGAAGGCAACGTGAACCAAAATAAAAAATAATCAATCATCATTTGATCTCTTTACATAAAGTGAAACGTCAAATGAGATATACAGATATCTCATTTCACTCGACATTGGCTCACAGCGTTTCGATGGACGATAACGGAGAAAAAATAAATAAATACATTTTTGTACTGACCGGTCGTGCACATACACATCGTGATCAAGCCACGGTTTTCAATTTCAGGTCGTCTTTAAGCTGCGTCGTCTTGGGAAATAATCTTGCGCGTATATATATATATATAAGATTTCTACAGCACACATATAAGGAATCAGAGCATCTTTTTTTCTTTAAGTCACACCAGGTGTGCATGTGTTAAATTTCACATGGAAAAAGTTGGAGTTTTTGGTGCATGGTGCACCTTTTATTCTGCACACACACACAAAAAAAAAAAAAAAACACCACCACAAACCTGGCAACCCTTGCAGGACGGTGTAAATATACTGTTTTGGGGGCTCAGCTGTGGCATGTTGCATGTGCAGAAAGGAGGGCAGCGCACACACACACACACACACACACACACACACACACAACCCCTCTACAATGCAAGGTTGCAAGTCAATGTCAGACTGCATTAAAGTAGCAGCAGCTTCTCTCCAGAGCAACATGGAGCAACATGAGACTTAAATAATAATACCTCCAGCATGGGGTCAGGGCTGGCTCGTGCAAAAGAAGCAGCAGCTTTATTTCCAGTAATAATAATAATAATAATAATAATAATAATAATAATAATGTTTACCTTGAGCGTTTGGTTGTGGGGTCTCGCATCACCATGCATTCTCTGATCTCTCCAAATTTGCTGAAATATTCTCTAAGGCTGTCTGCGGGCGATCAGAGAGAGGAGAAGAGAGGAGAAGAGAGGAGAAGGAGGATAAGCGGGTCAGTCATTCTAGCGCTGCGCGTAAAAAAGCGCCCCTCTGTGCCGTGCCGTGCGCGCGCAGGGGTCGAATAGAGGACTCCGGGATAAACAGAAAATCTCTCTCTCTCTCCATTTATAATTTCCTGTCATATATCTGAACCCCAGGCTTTCTACAGATAGAAAGGTAAAAGATAAAAGGTCATGCTTTACCTGGTGAGGTCTGCCAGCTCAGGCCACCGATAAACATTTTGCTGCAAGAAGAAGAAAAGAGAGAGAGAGTGAAAGAGAGAGAGAGAGAGAAAGAAGTGAGTTCCAGGTGCGAGATCGGCCATGTTTCTGAGCGGTTAACGATTACTTATTAATCATTCTTAAACAACAGAGATACAAGTTGCATTGTGGTGACACAAAATATCCAGAAATATTAAAGAAAGCAAGTAATCAAACAAAGCCGCCGTGTGTGTGTGTGTGTGTGTGTGTGTGTGTATCCGGAAGGACTAACGGGGACGCTGTCGGAGCCACTGTCTCTTCGCTTTCATTTCACTCCGACAAAAAGAAAATGTGTACACACACACACACACACACACACACACACACACACACACACACACAAACAGCCCAAGAAAGAAAAAGGACAGAAGTCCCAGGCGCCGCTGTGAGCGGTGATCTTACCCCGGGTCATGCTGCGTGTCGCTCGGGCTTCCGGACGTGGCTTGGCTCCCGTCTCCATCCATAGCGCGCTGTCTCACAAAAAAAAACTACAGGGCAGTAAAACTACGAAACGCACACACTCTCTCTCACACACTCACACACACACACACACGCACACACTGACTCTCTCTCATACACACACACATACAGAACGGGGAGGGAGGGAGGGAGGGAGAGCGAGAGAGAGAGAGAGAGAGAGAGAGTGGGACGAGGCGCAAAACAGAAGCGCAGGAGGAATATTACCGAAGCGGGAAGGCAAAATCGTCACACGTGGGGATCAGGCTCAGCCTCCTGCTCCCAGCCCCGCCCTCTAACGGCCAGAAAGAGGGGGCGTGGCCAGCGTGCTTGACGTCAGACCGACAACTCTCCTCCTTCTGATGAAGAGGACGACGACTCCGGAAACCACGCCCCCTGTCGGTCAACAAAAAAAACAACAACAAAAAAAAATCAGACAAACCAAAAGTTTTACTTTATTTATACGTTTTATTAAAAAAAACAAAAACAACAATAGTTGTTCAGTATCACAGTAATGGTTTCCACTGCAAATACCATTACAAACCATCAACTGTTAACAACCATTAAAACCATTACCTTTATTGTTTCTTAATGGTATCCACTAGACGCTACACAACATGCATCTAACAGAAGGTAACACTACCAGTAGGACCATTAGAGTTCCAGGTAAAACCAATACAATTCCCAATAAAACCATTACAAGATTATATGAGAGTTCCCTTTAAAACCATTACAAAATAATATGAGAGTTCCCAATAAAACCATTACAAAACTATATGAGCGTTCCCGTTAAAACCAATACAATTTCCAATAAAACCATTACAAAATTATATGAGTTCCCATTAAAACCATTACAAAACTATATGAGCGTTCCCGTTAAAGCCAATACAATTCCCAATAAAACCATTACAAAATTATATGAGTTCCCATTAAAACCATTACAAAACTATATGAGCGTTCCCGTTAAAACCAATACAATTCCCAATAAAACCATTACAAAATTATGAGAGTGCCCATTAAAACCATTACAAAACTATATGAGAGTTCCCGTTAAAACCAACACAATTCCCAATAAAACCATTACAAAATTATATGAGCATTCCCGTTAAAACCAATACAATTCCCAATAAAACCATTACAAAATTATATGAGAGTTCCCATTAAAACCATTACGAAATTATATGAGCGTTCCCGTTAAAACCAGTACAATTTCCAATAAAACATTTCAAAATTATGAGAGTTCCCATTAAAACCAATACAATTCCCAATAAAACCATTACAAAATTATATGAGCGTTCCCATTAAAACCATTACGAAATTATATGAGTGTTCCCGTTAAAACCAATACAATTCCCAATAAAACCATTACAAAATTATGAGTGTTCCCGTTAAAACCAATACAATTCCCAATAAAACCATTACAAAATTATGAGAGTTCCCATTAAAACCAATACAATTCCCAATAAAACCATTACAAAATTATGAGAGTTCCTGTTAAAACCAATACAATTCCCAATAAAACCATTACAAAATTATATGAGCGTTCCCGTTAAAACCAATACAATTCCCAATAAAACCATTACAAAATTATATGAGAGTTCCCGTTAAAACCAATACAATTCCCAATAAAACCATTACAAAATTATATGAGAGTTCCCGTTAAAACCAACACAATTCCCAATAAAACCATTACAAATGATATGAGCGTTCCTATTGTGTTTTTTTTCCCCAGCAGTGATAGAATGCTTGTGATCAGATTCCGTTTGCAGTACACGTTTAATGTTGTAATACCCCCAGCACAGGCACAACCCACTCTCTCTCCCGCGCACTGCACTTTATCATGCACATTTACCCTGGACTCTGACTGATAGATAGACTGATACCGGACTCTGACGCTCCGTGTACTGCATGCGTCATATCCGCATACAGTGTTTATAGTTCATGATCACGTTTACCTGCTTAAAGCACATCAGTAATCGTGCACGGTTTGTGTTCTGTGTTCGCTGTGTGCAGTTACAGCTGCTTTTCTGTACTACGCAAGAGCTCATGTATCATTTCTGCACTGTGTCTGTATAGGAGTGCCATTGTACATGGACACTTAAAGCACTCTCTATGCACATGACAAACTTCAAAACGTAATATTCAGTCCATTCAATTCAAATCGCCATGGGAATGAAGAAACCCAAAACAAATCATGAAATAATAACAACAACAACAACAACAACAACAACAACAACACTGATCAAATCTGTCCTTGTTTGGTTTTTTGGAAGTGCTCAGATGTATGGAGTAACCGTGGGGGGGGAACCCAGTAGAAGAGCGTACTGAAATCATTCTCACGGCTGGATCGCAAGGTTGCGATGGACTCCGACAGGAAACGCGGCGAGCACATCGTCACGCGCCAAACTTATGAACAAATTCAAAAAGACCGGAAGTGTTGCGGCCCGACCGACTTCTGATCAAACATGATTAAAATCGGTACCGTGAACGCTTTATCCTGGTCAGCGTCACGGTGGATCCGTAGTCTATCACGGGAACACACCCAGGATGGGATCCCTGTCTCTTGCGGGGCACTGTGCATGTGTTTTGGGACTTAGGAAGAAACCCACAGGACACTCATACAGACGTGAAGAGGATATGCGCAGACGCTGTAACCTGAGCTCAGGACTGAACCCTGTGAGGTGGCGATGCTTCCTCGTTCTAATACGCTATCGTTTCTATAGTAACGGCTCGTTCACAGGGACTTCGATCCGCATCGATCGGAGACTCGTACAAATGAAAAAGGGTTTTGTTATTTAACAAAGACGGTGACATTTTCTGGACGGAGATGCCTATGTGACATGTACGGAAGGGGTCTGAAGGAGCTTTAATTCATTTCAAAAGAGAGAAGAAGAAGAAGAAAAAGAAAGAAAAAAAAAGCGTCTTATGATGGAGCGACTGTTTATAGCTGCTATAGCGTAAGCGATAACAGGAAAGAAGTTGTTTTGAGGTCATGTTACAATATTACCTATACCAGTGTAACTATAACTGGATAAAAAAAAAAAAGATTCAAGAGGAGTAAAACACTCTGGATTCTGCTGTTTCAGGAAAGTAATCAACGTTGAGGTGGTAATATGTGACATCACTACATTGTGTTTTATGTCGTACGTATTTTACATTCCGTTTCAGGGCTGCTGAGTGTAGTCGTTTAATCTGATCTGGGGTGTTCATTTATTTATTTGTTTGTCTTTCCTCAGTAACGGCTTTCCGTGGCTGCATACGAACATACGTGCAGCACGGATCTCTTTAAGATTTCAGAGTCAGAGGAAAAGCGGATTTTACTGGCCGCCGCCTGCGAATAGACCCGTTCAGCAGCTGTGGGCGACGCACGCCTAGTTTTCCATCGCGTCGGCTTGCGAGTGAGAGCTCAATTAAAGCGGGATGCTCGGTGGATTTTTAAGTCATGCTACAGCGATCGCTGTTTATTTCCTCGCTACAGCCGGGGAGACGAGCGTGAGGAGGACGACGAGAGAGAGAAAGACGCGAGCGTTGAAAATATACCTCCTAGGCGTGCTCCCAACACACCTGACGCACCTCAGCAGCTCATTAGCACGTCCTTCAAGAGGTCCAGAGCCGTGTTTTACACTGAAGTGTGCACTACTGAGGGACCGGAGCAGCGAGACGGAGAAAGACTCCTCGAAGTAAACAGAGTTTTATCAGCGCTTTGCTCGCTCGGATTCCGCGCCAGTCACCAGCGGGGTGCGAGTACAAATCCCAAGACGGCCACAGAGACACTGTTGGGCTCTTGAGCGACACCCTTAACCCTCCATTGCACCGCTATGTCCTCAGATTTGTCCCATTTCTAGGTTGCGCCTTAAAATATATATACGTTTAATCTGATATATTCTATTTCACACGCGTTTTTGTTTGTTTTTTTAAACTAGTACATAGCACAGAAATCGTTCGATTTCTCTAGATATGTTAATTAGCACTGATTAGAATATTGAATGTCGAATATGTTAATTAATTATCAATATATTGACGTGTCGCCCTTATTATAATTCACGTTTGCAGAGACTTAACCTGTGATCTCTGCATCACCTTTGTGATATACGCCAAGGCCTCTACGATTTAAAAGAACTTTAAAAGAAAATGAAACGCTTCAGTGAACAATTTTTTTTCCAGAAATGGCAAAATCAAACCTATTATGCGCATATATACGCATATATACATATTGGAAGAACTTAGCATGTTTTTTTTTTTTCGAAAAAGGTAAACACTGCTATAATAAATCCTGTTTCTTCCCATCTTACGTGACCTGATCTTATCTTACGACGGGACACCACTGTGTACGAACGTAAAATATCAGATTATCCCTCGAAGCTGCGCGACGTGTTTCATCTGCGACCGACCGCATGCCTTTCCATGCCTTACTAAACAACTTCAGTTCCCGCAGCCGTGACACTTCGCTAACGCTCGCTCAATTCCTCCATGACTGAAGCTTAAGATCCTGCAAACACTTCTGCCTGGTCCAAAATGTCACTACCTGCATTCATTGACCCCATCTGCCACGCTCGATGCTAATCTGCAGAGCCGGCACCGGGAGGCTAGGAGCGTCGGGATGTCATCTTAACGACCAAATATTCCACGTTTCAAAAAAAAAAAAAAAAAAAAAAAACAAATAAATACAAACGTTGTGTTTAGGCGTTGTTTAAGGACGCACCGACACCCAGTGATTCCACGTGGCTGAGCTGAGTTTCTGTAAACTGGTTGGTTTTTGTTTCCCCCAAAAAACACGCAATTACAAAGGGCAATTATCGCTCCGAGGCTGCCGGCGTTCGCGCCGCAAATCAGACGAAGATTACAGCGCGTAGATCATCGTGCTTGTGACAGCTCCACTGTTCAATGGATTGGAAAGAAATAAAAACTGCAACGAGATGTTTATGGAGTATCGGTGTCTGTAGCGCTCGGTGTTTATGGCTGTTTGGAATGCAGCTTGGCCTTTACACAACAGCCTCACGGTCACGACTGAGACCTCTTCCAGGAGTGAGGCGATAACACGTCGGCTCGCTCTTCACTGAATATTAATGCAATCAGCTCGCGCTCGGCCATTAAAACAGATTACGCACGCCGTTCGGAGACCGGTGCCGGGCTCGTTTTCGTTTGATTTATTTATTTATTTATTTAGCCTCGAATCGATGTGGTTTCCTGCTGTTGAATCCCATCCACCTCAAGATTCGACATGTGCATTGGGAGATGTTTTTCAACTCACCACGGTTGTACAGAGTGCTTTATTCGAGTTTCTTCTCAACTCAAACCAGTCTGGGTATTCTCCTCCGACTCCTCTCATCTACAAGGCGTTTCCACCCACGGAACTCCTGCTGACTGGTTGTTTTTTTTTTTATTGCACCACTCTGAGTAACCTCTCCTGCGATGGATCGGCACCCTGTCCAGGGTGTACCCCGCCTTGTGTCCCGTGCTCCCTGGGATAGGCTCCAGGTTCCCCGTGACCCTGAAAAGGATAAAGCGGTATAGAAGATGGATGGATGGACGGTCAAAATCGTACAGACGTACGTTCTCGTGTGAGCGTTAACTGAAACCTTTGACCTGTATCCGCACCACTCTACGCAATGTGTTCCTGCCACATGATTGGCTGACTGGATAATTACATGAATGTGCAGGTCTACAGGAGGTCCTGATAAAGCGGTCACCTTTCCCTGAACGGAGAAATAAACGTGAACCCAAACACACTTATATGAGAGGTCTAAAAGCGGTCAATAAATAAGAACACCACTTCTTCTTTTTGCTGTTACAGGAACTTCAGCATGGTGTGATACAGCCACGTCGATGTGTTTTTATTCCTCTTTATTCCCAACGACTGCAGTTTTAATTTATTACCAAACACCACATAGTACTTTTTATCCATTTGTACTAACATACAGTTTAAGTTCATTACCAGAATGTCCTCATGCCACTACCATGTATGCTAGTCAACTATTTCACGTTTTTGCTAATTCTATGCTTTTTAAAAAATAAAAAAAAATCAACCCTGTTACACATTTAAGAGCGAAACACAGCCATGCAACCAAATGCCCACACAAGGGTGGGAATAGCTGACAGTTTTGACCTAAAAGGGCCAAAAAAATGTTCCTTTTGTTTCCCGAGGTTGGTAGGTGCAGCGTAACGTTAATTAGCCGTATCGATAACGACCAATCCTAATAAGGATAGCAGAGCGAACGCACGGCCTGTTCGCACGGCCTACTTTATGATGATTCTTTTTATAAAGTGCTTTTAGACCGGATTCTGTAACACCAGGAGCCGTATTTCAACGCGTGACTCACAGCCAGTACAGAAAATAGGATTCTTTTCTAAGATTCATAGTAAATATGGCAGCTGGTGAGTATAAACAGCATGGCAGGACGGTTTATCACAACTGACGGCAAGACAGAATCCCCTTCTTGTTAAATACAAAGAGGAGACGCTCTATTATTGTGTGGCAGGCGCACATTTCCGAAATGTGCCTCGCAGTCGCAGCGGCATCTGTGTTTGATTAATGAACGGATAAAGTATTTAAAGGAGGGTTTAATTTTTAATACCCTACATCTGTTAGACGCGCCGAACAGATCAATAAGCGAGGCGTGCGCAAACCTGAACCTAGGAGCGGATTCCTCCTGTAAATGTCTCTCTCTCTTTTTTTTTTTCTTTTTCCCTTCTTCCAACACCCCCATAATATTGAAACAGAAAAACAACATGCAGCATAATAGGAACGACACAAACGACAAAACTGTCGGGATGACGCTTTAATGTATTTTCTATTACAGCCCTCGTGTGGAAGATGTGCCCGTTGCCTCCATTAAAGGGTCAAGCTGATATGGTGAGGCGCCCCGGATGCTCGCACGCTCTGCCAGCTTCAGCGAGACTCAAATTGGCCTCTCACGCAGCACTCTGATGTCAAAGTAGCTCGAGACAGAGAAAAGCAGTAATATGCGGATGTCAAAGCACAATGAATAACTCAATGTCAAGAAGCATGTGTGTGTGTGTGTGTGTTGAGTGGGCAGAGAAGTGTGTAGGCATGAAACATCATAATAGCACGGCTGTCATGTGGCAGTAAAGTTTTATTCTCTCTCCCTATACATGCATAATAGCATACACATATATATAGAGAGAGAGAGAGAGCAAGAAACTATCTATCTGTGTGGAGTTGGCCCTGTGGGTTTCCTCCGGGTTCTCCTTTCCCAAAAACAGGTGTAAGGTCTATTCACGACTCTAAACCGGTGTTAAAGTGTGCGCGCGTGGCGTTTCCGCTCTAGGTCCGTTTCCACATTTCCCCGGGATTAGTCTCCAGCTCCACCGCAACCCTGATCAGGATAACGAGCGTAGCTCAAGTTCAAGTTTATTAAAAACATCGTTACATAATACAAGTGAATGACTTTCAAATGGAACAGAACACCTACTTGTAAATCTAACCAATAGCGGTTTATACAAAGGATCGAGGAACACAGGTTCAGCCGATGAGAGCGTGATTTAGGGATACAGTCACACCTGTCAGGGTGATCTCGCGTTTGGCAGACGTCCTCATCCGGACTGACTCACCTTTTTATCTCATTTATACAACGGACAGTTAAGGGCCTTGCTCGAGGGATTTGAACTCGCGACCTCCCGCTAAGAAGCGACTCATTTTCAACGGACGAAACGAGAGTAGTTCTTGTATCCGCGCAAACACGTGCACGCGAGATCATGACAACGCTGGATCCTAAATGCTTGCTTTTATTTACCCGTGCACCCTCGAGGACTCGATAATTGGTGCGCTATAATCGGCACCAATTTAGACAGGCCCTTAGGAGTCGACCACGAAGAGGTCTTTCGGAGGCTCACGGCTGCCTTGTGATGTCTCCAAATCGAAGCTATTTTTTCCCTACAGCTACATGTAGGAACAGCGTTTAGCACGAACAGATGCCTCTGACTGGCGCTGTTCTGATTGAAAGGCGAGAGAGGAACGCCATCTTTCTCATCCAGAGAGCGAGGCCACTTATAATCTCTTGGACTGTCAGACTACCAGACAGATGGCTGTGGCGTGGTCTGGATTCAAACTTGTTATCTCTTGACAACAGGGCAAATGCCTGGGAGGGTCGTACTATCAAATACAACTACAACCACCAGTAAGGTGTCAAATAATGAAATGTATTAAGTAAACATCACCACCAGGCACCAGAACTGCGCAGGGATAAAGACCTATACTAGGCAAAAGTAACAGTATACCGCTACCTATACCCCCTAGACGTCCAAACAGCTAATCACTGGCAGTCTTCGAATAACGTCTAAAGACCCACCTCTTCCTGAAGTACTGAAATTAGCACTTTAAATAGTATGAGCTAGTATCAGGATGTGTTTACTGATAAAGACTTCTGTAAGTTGCTCTGGATAAGGGCGTCTGCCGAATGCCGTAGATGTAAACGCCTCTCAAAGTAGGGTTGTCGAAGCATAGCCGGGGGGTAAGGAGAGAACAAAAAGCCGATATGCTTCTAATTATTGTACATATTTAAATAATAAGCCTAATATTTGAAAAAAGTTATGTACGAAGGGCATCTGTGGAATTTTTTTAGGCTCCCTGGCTGTAGAACCCTGATGGAGAGTAAAGTACATAAAAGAGTTCCTCGAAAGAGTTCCTACGACTATCCAGGTTTGGAATACTTCCTCTCGAAACGAACCGCATAAACAGATTCGCAGCATTACAAAAGACCAAGTGTGGTCTCACACCGGCAGTAAAATCTGACTTAATGATGACGAACGACGACTCTTCCTCGCAGGCTTGCTGTTACGCAGGGTGAAAGGACAGATATAATCTATGAAAGGACTTGCAGCAAAACCACAAACCCCGACCGAGCAGCCTGGCTCTATTTAAATCTCATTCACAGTCCAGCAGCACCGGAAAGGAAGCGTCGCTGGCAAAAACAGCGGCGTCTCTCGGGAGCGCGGGGTTGTTGCCATGTGTAAAAATGGCAACCGTTTGAAATAAAATAGTGCGTGGAACGGGGCCAGGTCATATTTTTGGCGAGGTTTGTCCTCTCGAAATCCAGAAAACACTCGTGTGAAGAAAAGGGTCCATTCAGTGTTCTTCCTTCCTAAACATGCAGCTTTGTTTTTGGTTAGGGTTGCGGTGGATCCGAAGCCCATCCCGGGAACTCTTGGGAAGACACCCTGGATGTGACACCAGTCACCAGGCATGACACACACACTCTTTCACACCTTGAGAAGGCTGGCATGGGTCAGGGAGGTAGATGGAAACCTGGAGGACTCGGGGGGGGGGGGGGGGGGGGGGTTCTTGGCCGTCCGTCTACGAACCCGAGAGAGAAGAAGGAAGAGGGTTTCTAGAGCTTTCCTCAGTGCGTCTTACGCTGTCCTGTAACCTATCAATCAAGAGCAGCAGTCGGAAAAGACGAGGAAGCACGTGTTAACCTTCACCGTCCCTAACTGGTAGGAGAAAGCTAGCTGGTGGGTGGGTGGGAATTGGCTGGTAACCATATAATGGGAGAAAATGGGGATACAAAAAGGTTCTAAGCCACAGGTACCCAACGCTGGCCCTAGAGAACGCCCTGTCCTCCATGTTTTAGTGTTTTCCCTTGCTCTGACGCACTCGCGTCAACTCAATTCAAAAGGTTGTCATCCAGAGAGCTCTTTTCGGACGCAAAAGCAAGACCCTAAACCCTCAGATAGGATTCTGACACACTTATAAATTCGCTTTTGATAAAAAAAAAAAAAAAACCTCTCGTCCATCTCCTCGTCAGGGTGTCGCGGCAAAATCACGAGAACACCGGGTGAGACAGAGGAATACAAGGAGTTGTTGATGGGAGCGCACACACACACACACACACACACACACACACACACACTTTCACACCTACAGGCAATTCAGTGTCACCAAAGGTCACCTAGCGGCGTGTTTTTTTTTTGGGGAGAAAACTGGCGGAAAACCGACGCAGACATGAGGAGAAGCGCGGCCCGTGGAGCTGCGAGGCAGCAAACTCTATACGCTGCTCGACCGTGCCTCCACGATAAAAGCATCTGCCAAATATAAATGTAAATGTGCATTATGTCGGCCTAAGTAGCTTAGCGTGAAGGGTCCGGTGAGAGTTCCTCTGCCGTTATTCCGGTAGTGACAGTGCTTTTCTTACAGATAATGGCGCTGAGTGGGACTTCATTAATCAGCAGCGCTCTTCGGCGAGGCTCTTCATCGTCCTGAGTCCCGAATTGTTTTTCATGCTGCATGCCATTAATTAAAGTCATCAAAGCCAGCGGCAAGCAGACACGGCTGCTTTATCAGGACCGCTTTGCATATATACTACCGCGCATGTTTGAAATCTTGTTTATTGGGGACAGCGTTTCACGTCGTCATTCTCATCCTAAAATCCATCCCAACGTATACGTGATAATTAGTTACAGAATAATATTCTTTATTAAGGAGCCGCGCCTGCAGGCTAATATACAGCTCGATGTGATTATTCTTCGGGTGAAATGTGTTTAAAAACACGGATGACCTCCCGTAGGGGGATGTGGAAAACAGACAATGTGGCGCAGGTGCCGTTTTCTAAGCTTTACCTTGAGTGGCACCTAATGCACAAACGCAGCTAGTGCACTTGAGGGAAAGGGAAAGAGTCTGAACGAGCAATGCTGCTGTACCGCCTACGGTCTGTACAGTCAATAAAACTAATACAACACTAGCGGAGGTAGCAAAGATTATTGAAATAACACCCAATAAAAGCTATTTAAAAGTCCGACGGCACTAAAGGGAAGCGGGCACTAAAGTAATATCGGTCGTGTATGCTCAACTCCATCGTAAATAAGCCACACGAGCGCTCAGTTCTGATTCGTTTATACTAACGCGCCCGTTCTAATACGAGATCGTTTCTGCAGTAACGGCTCGTTCACAGTTTTCCGTGAGGAAACGTTTAATACGATATTTATGGAAGGAGTCTCCGGTGTCGGCGCTCCGTAAGAGTCGGAGGTAAAGCCGTAGCCGTGTTTTCTGAAAATTAACCGTCAGGACTTTTCTTTCTTTCCACACGTGACCGTTTTTGATCGTCAATAACGTCAGCGCTGCAGCCGGAATAAGAAATCGGACATTTCGAGGTGTGCTGCTTGCTGTAGGGAAATGATACAGTGCCGCTGTATTTGTATAGCGCTTTTAACAGTGACCGCGTTCACACGGACAGCGGTAACCTAATCACTGACCTTATTCTGAATAAGACAATGATCTGATTGAGGTGTTTACACGAGTCGCTTTTACAATACTCCTTTCATGTTCAGGTTTTACGTGTTATAGAACATAGACGGATTAACGGCACATGTCGTTACGTCCCCGCGCCACGCCGTCCGCTCCAGAATTTCACGTATCGACGTACAGTTGGTCTTCGTTATGGGACCGTATACAGTTTTGGGGGTTTTTATTTTTAATTTTACGGGCAGTTCAAGCGCGGTTAATTATCTGTCGCGCTATACGCGTAAACAGACGACTGCTTGAAGCCGTTGGCTGCGTCCCAAACCGCGTACTTACCGTCTATATAGTAGCTGAAATACATGTATCGCGCCTACTATGTAGTAGGTAAGTACGCGGTTTGGGACGCAGCCGTGCTCTCGTTTGCCGTCGGACGGTTGAGCGCTGCCGCGTGTGAACGTGTCCTGTCGCAAAATGCGGTGAAAACTCTCACACGATGTTAATATTGCGATTAAGGTGTGTACATATCGATAATGCGACTAAAACAGGAATACTCCACACGTCTTAATTAAGTAGGCGAGATGCATGCATCTCAGCTACTATACAGGCGGTACGTACGCGGTTTGGGACGCAGCCCACGGCTTCGAGCAGTCGTCTGTTTACACGTACAGCACGACAAATAATTAACCGCACCTGAAGCTTTCGTAAAATTAAAAATGAAACCCCCAAAACCGTATACGGTTCCATCACGAAGACCAACTGTATGTCGATAGGTGAAATTCTAGAGGGACGGCGTGGCGCGGTGACGTAACGACGTGTGCCGTTAACCGATCTACGTTCTACAACACGTAAAACGGGAACGTGAAAGGAGTATTCTAAACGCGACTCGTGTAAACACCGTAATCAGATTATTGTCTTATTCAGAATAAGGTCAGTAATTAGATCACCGCTGTCCGTGTAAACGCGGTCACTGTTTTAAAATAAATAAATAAATAAATAAATAAATAAATAGCTATACAAATCAAATTGAATTAACGTATTAGAACGAGTGTTTAAATAAAAGCCTGCGATTTGCAGCGCTCACATTACTACTGTCAGAGCTGCTCTTCTAGAAAACTAATCAACACCAATTCAGCAGCGCTGTGGTAGAAACGTCACTGAATCCCGTCTACGATGCAGACGCAATCCCGTGATTGTTGTATGGTTAATACGCTGTGAATTTATTACGGGTAGCGGAGAAACTGAAAAACAGTAGGCTTTGGGGAAAAAAATAATAAAAGCTGTGATCAGGACAGGAACGAGAACACACACACACACACACACACACACACACACACACTCTCTTACAGCCATCCATCAGCGGTGTGAGTGTGTTGCATCAGCGTCTAAAAATAGAGTAAGCGGAGCCCATCTGTTCCTCCTATTTCAGACTGTTACGTATGAAAGAATGTTCCAGTGAGCTGAGCAATTCAGGAATCTCAAACCTGCAGTCAGCAGTGGAGGGGAAAACATCCATAACACACACACACACACACACACACACACACACACGCGATCAGAAATTCCTGTTATGATGAACGATGTTCGAAAAAGCTTACATCAACTCCGAGATGTACTACAGAGCAGTGTACGAAAGTTTGTACACCCTTGGGACAACACAAACCTATTTAATATTCCCAGCGACGAGACATTCGGTGTGTTTGGTTTCACAGTTCCGTGCTTGATCACACACTGACGCTGGTAGAGATGGTTGTCCGAGATATTTAGTTATCACAGTTGTGACCCTAACAGAAAGTAGAAATACTGCTACCTATAATCTAACGGCGATTCGATTAAAACCAGGAAGTCCTGCTAATACGCGATAAAACATCCGGAAAGAGTGGAACGCTCAGGAATTTAAAAAATAAAATAAAAAAAAAACACAAATAGGTAAATATAACAGAACATGGTAGATTAGAGTACCGTTCTTAAGATTAAATCAGTGATGTCATCATTAGGGGTCGAAGGAAATTCATACACTCTTGCTGTAGGATAATATTTAACCCTGTCTGTAACCCAGCCTCCTCATAGATGGGCAAAACCTCTTCTCTGGTAATCGCGTCTCATGTACGGTTGCACATTTTCCTTACCATCATTCAGAAAACCGTAGGGGGTGCAAACCTTTAGGCCTCTACTGTACATTTCTAATTCGCTGCATTGTTTCCAGTCTTTTACCGGGTGACGTTTTTCCTCAAACGCCTGTATGTCATTCTATTCTTTTCTGTACTTTTTTTTTTAATATACCTGGACTTACTGAAATCTTTTTTGGACTTCCAATAGCATTTTCATTACGTCCTCGTCGGCTTCGTCCCATGACTAAATCGCATGCGGCATTCAGGACGGGAGTGTACAAGCAGAGACGATATAGAAGACCAGAGACGGTACGTAACGACAACATATGACAGGATTTCCAAACCGAAGAATCCTTTAGGATATTACATGGAACGTATATACAGTTAGCGTGGTAACGACTGTATGAGCTGAAAGAGCTGATATTTAGAACTTCAATCTCGTTTAGTTTTACAGACAGGGTCATCCGCATTCTTCAAACGTCCATCTAAAGTCCTTCACCAGAACTTATACGGGAGCACAGCGGCACCGAGATGGAGACGCCGACCCCCTCGGAAGAGAAATGGCAAGGGGCAATCATCATGTTAAAAACGGTATTGGAACACAGCCCTGTTTTTTTTTTTTTTTTAAAAGGTCTTATAAATAAACTTGACATTAAGATTGCAAAAGCGTCTGCCTTATTCAGTAATAAGTAAACAGCGCCCCCTGCTGTACACATGAACACACTTCAGGCTTTTTCCAGTACAATAAAATTAGGAAATAAATTAATAAATAAATAAACGCTGAACATAATGCGCTCGTACTGAGAATCGGTTCACGTCCTAATTATATTATACTATAAATGAATTCAGTAGCAGCTCTGAGAATAGGTTTATATCGTTTCGCTTGGTCTAATAACGTTAAATGCAAATATAAAGGAATAAAACGTGGCATGGCTTTTCAATTGATAGGAAAAAAAACTGCGCAAGAGGAATATAACACTTGGGGGGCACGCTCTTATAGGAAAATAATCAACGGCATAGTGTTGCGTTGACGTGGAGTCACAGTTACCACCTCAAAACGTATTTATTTTGGAAAAACTGCACGTCACGAAGTGTTTTATTCGTCATACACCACAGCATTAACATCAGCCATGTCTAATTAAGAGCGCCGCCTCGTAGTTATTAATTCATAATGCTTTGAAATGTTCGTGATCACTTGCGTTTAAAGCGTAAACGCTTCGGCCCCGGAGACTTTCCCGCGGTGGAAGACGGATCTCCGACACGCTCCTTACAGCAAACCCTCGCCGTATCGAGCGTCCAAGCGGTCACTATGGAAACAAGAACAACCAACCAACCAACCTCTGCAGGAACCACTGAAGGTGGTTCTAACGAAGACCTCTGAACCAGTATTTCTCCATCACAGATGGTCCGAGGGACACCGATACGTGCGTGACGTCATAGCGCGACGCTGTAAATTGCGATCGAAAGGTTGTAATAACACGCCGCGTTTCACGACAGCACTTGGACACACACACCGCTTCATGTTCAAATCAATTCAACATTTTAATGGGGACAGAAAAGTCGTGGAAACACTTCTGAATGTTTTACATGGTTGTGCAAGCTGAAAAGGACATTCTCATGCTCGTTTGAAATGACCACGTACACACGGTTTCGCAGTTCCGAGCTCAGGAGACAAGATTTCTCTCTTTACTTAACAAAAATAATAATAATACAAATAAAAAAAAAAATTAAAAAATAACAATACTAATAATTTGCCTCAAGAATTCCAACAGCGTCGGTGTGCAAACAGATGAAAACGAGACGACGACAGAGAGGACACGAGGAGTCAGATTTGGCAGTTGGCGTGACGTGGCACTGTGATATTTACCTGATATGACACTGGCACAGTGAGTATCCTCTTTATACACCACTCTCTCTCACCCTCATTCACTCACACACACACACACACACACACACACACTTCCCTTACAGCCACGGACACCTCAGTGAGTGCCTCGAGGATTACACACATGATTAAGTTCCTCAACAAAACAAGCGACAGGACAGAAATCCAGCACTTTCATTTCACATGTAAATCAGAGAAGGCAGCACTTTGAGAATTCACTTTAGATTCCGTCCGCATGAAGCTTGGATGGAAGCGAATACGCAATTTGTACACCATGACGCTGATATTTTTTCCACCTCAGAGTTCCCAGGGACCTAGTGAGAGGATGTGTACTTAATAATAAACCAAAAATAATAATAATAAAAAAAGGATTTGGACATTTGTAGTAAAAAAAAAAAAAGATCTGGACCGCAGCATTGCCTTCATACAAAACATCTACAGCACGGATGAAGGATACTGATCCGACATGCCGGATGCGTATCGGGCCGACGTTTCGCAACCCTTTCGCAATCCGATCCTCTTGCGCGTTTCTAAACGTGGCGTGAAGCGCGTGTCCGAAATCAGCTAGCCGAGAGCGCCGTCTCGGTCACAGTGACGAAGTCGCTTGTTTGTCAAGTAGCTCAGAACGGGTGTTTCGTAAGCGTGCCGTTAGCTTCACACGCGCGTCGGGTGACTCCGACTCCAGTATCTACGCACGTGTCGACTTTGCATCGTGATCACGTCGTCTGTCCGTACGTCGCGATAAAATTTCGACAATTAAAAAGCATCAAATACGTGAACAATACTGCGTGTTGGTTATAATGCCACGTCTCCTGTAACGATTTCCCATTGAGGCAGTTTCACGTGTACTCATGAGAGACTCTTTTATCCAAGAGGCAGAATCCAATCCAATCCAATCCAATCCATGCACAGAACAGAACAAACCGGTTGATTAAAAGCCTAACAGCACAGGGGAGGGGTGGGCAAATCTTGTAATCCTGGAACAAGCAGATATCATGTCCAGGCTATTTGTTTTTATTTTATTCATCGTCTCCCAGCAGACAAAACCGTTTCAACAACCAGAGAATGGAAAAGAAAAAAAACTCCTTACTGCCTTTAACAAAACTAGCCCAAAGAATTAATTTGATACGTAGCTACGGTTAATTATATTACATCAGATTACGTTACATGAGCTACCACGACGAAAGTTTCCCCGACAACCAAAACATGACCAGGTAGAACACTGGAGCTTTTATTTGCCTGGTGGATTCGCTAATAAAACGATCATTTATCCACCCCGGAGACGCAAATAAATCCGTCTCTCCCTTTATTTTTCTTTGCCTGCCAACTACAGCTCACCCAAAAAAAAAAAGAAAAAAAGAAAAAAGAGAAAAAAAAGACGACTCCATCCATTACATAGCAAACTCATCAACTAAACTCAAGGCGACTTTAACATAATCTTCCGAACATCTTCAGCTACGTAGAACATTCTCTAAAACGTGCATTCGCTCTCCCGGTCACGGCGTTAAACGTTAACGTCCAATGTGCATGGGAAATAAATAAAAGAGCGTATTTAGCGTACTGCCGATTAATTATCTGACACGGATGGAGGAAATCGATGCGGTAAAGCAGGAAGGTCCGTGCCGAAGGCCGGAGGATGGATTTCGTGATTTAGACACGAGTTAATCAGACACGAGCCTGAAACGATCCAAAAAGGTCACCTCGTAGAGAGCGACGTCTAAATGCAAGGAGGGAAATGAAAATGTCAAAATAAACGTAAAGGAAAAAAAATAAAATAAAATCATCACCACCACCACAGCCTGGTACGTTAGAAAGTAAAAGAAAACGAGATTGTTCAGCGAAAAACAAGAAATCACGGCACTGATTTTTCCAGAAGCAAGAATTCAGAATACGACGTGAAGGAGGGGAGGAGATTAAAATGGTCAGGATAATAAAACGGGTTGTTTGTTCAGGCACCTGGATGTCGGTTCAACAGGAGGCGAGAGCAACGAGGGACACTTGCATATCTTAATGTTTTGGAGTCGAAACGCCATTGCACATTCTCAGGGCAACACACACACACACACACACACACACACACACACACACACACACACACACACACACTAGCTTTCATGTCCATGTTAATCCTCTGCCTCATTCAGTCCTAAAGCATCTAGACATGTGCCGATGTCGAACACGATAAATATTGCCTTTTTTATATCATATATATATATTACTCAATTCACAGGAAATGCTCAACCATTGGGCGTGCACAAGCTTGTAAACTGTCCGTCATGCCAATACCGTGTTTTATTGGATGTTGTATAAAAAAAAAATAAAATCGGCACATGCCTAGGCGCAGCCGTTCCAATATCAAACTTAAACACGTACATACTTTATTCATATAGCGTAATTTCCGTATCTTTGTATAAAATAGAGTCACAAAAATGAAAAGTGCTTTGAAAATATCTTATAATGGAATTTTAATTATTATTTTCCATCTTTTCTAATTTTTTTTTTATTATTATTTAAATCCATTTTGAACAGAACTATCAGTGTGAATAAAATGCTACTTTATAGTACAATTAAATAACGATTATTTTATTTAAAAAAAATAATAATAATAAAAAATAAAAATAAAAAAGGCAAAAGACTATTGCGGGTGTTTGAATGACGTGGCGTGATTTTTAAGACGTTTAACCGATGTTTAAATTAAATATCGATGCATTTATTGTACCAAGATTCCCTCACGCTACTCAGGACAAGGGTCATCGTGTTTCCTGATCACGTGACAGAAGAAAAGAGAAAAAGAAAAGACTTGCAGTATTAAAGAGGTGGCACAATGGGATGAATGTTTAAGGGGGGACAAAAAAAAAAACCTGTCAAACTCTTCCACCCTAAAAGAAACGCTCTTAATGAATTAATAAGTATTCGAGATTTAAAGAAAAAAGCTATATCAATACCGCATCTCGACAGGGAAGCATGCAAACGCTCGATCCCGCCGTTTCGCTCACAGACAAATCCAGTATCGTAACGAGCGTTCAGAAGCGCGTACGGCGAGTTTACGGTCCTTGTGCAAGAGAAAAACTGAGCCTCAAATCCAGAGAAAGCGATAAAGGAACTGCAGAGAACTCCTGCAATTGCATATAACGGGGTGCACAAGAGAATCTGGCTCAGGTTAAAGCGGTAACGCGTCATCTTTTAAAGGAGCGGTTTGTCATTTTCAGACAACACAATGGCAAGTCTTTCAACCACTCCCTCCCACAAAGAAAAAAAAAAAAAAAAAAAAAAAAAAAAAACTTACCACGCCCACTATGCTGGAAACGTGTCGGAGCTGAACAGCTTTTCTTTACCAAATATAGTAGGGGTTCGGAGCTTGTTTCCGGGCCAGAAAAAAATGTAAACGGAAGTTTAAACATGAACAAACGAGACAAATCCATTGCACAGCAAAGTCCTTGTGTTTTCTTCAGAATTATACAATCGTCAGGGTTCCGGTTGCTTTGACACGTATAGCGTTCGGTACGTTTCAGCGGAACCCCGTTGGCGTGTTCTCTCCTCCTCCGTACGCTTCTTTCAGCAGGAGAGAATCAAAAGCACAGCAATCGTAGATAGTGTAGACCTACACACAACCAGCTCGTTAGTGTGCGAGCTTCAAAGTGAACTTTAGTGTGATTTGATTACAATAAGAAAGTGAATCGACTCTGAATCGACTCCGGAAGTGAATCAAACATACGGGGTGGGGTTTTTTTTTTTTTTTTTTGGTTTTGTTTCGTTTTTTCGTAAACCGAGCCGGAGCTGTAATGCTGCCATGCATTCTGGAGATTTGGACTGACGATCAAAAAGAGAGTCAGCAAGGCAGTCCAGTCCGTACAGCTTTTTTTTTTTTTTATTTAAATGATTGTTGCAGCCAAAAAAACGCTCGATTTTTATGTATTTATTTAAATTTGCAGGGATTTTTTTGTGCTTTTTTTTTTTTTTTCCAGAAAACTACTCGAATTGGTGAAATTGCATTTGCAAGAAACGGTTCCTTCTCAGTGAATGACGTTTGTTGTCAAACGACGCTTTTTACCTTTATTCAATTTCAGAAGCACGCACGTGAATCTAACACGGCGTTAACTAAACACCCTGCGTACATCGCGGGAAATTACGAGCTCCTCCGAACACCGCGGCGTTCGCTTGATTTCGCATTCGTTTCCGTGATGGCACCGTCGCGAAATCCTGGAGGGGACGCTCCGAGCTCGGGCGAATTTCCCGATTTCTACGTGCGCGTTGCCGTTTATGTTCTGACAAACGAATGAAAGAACAGGTTCTCGATCCATCGTGGAAACCAAACCCCGACAGAAAACAACCCAAAAGCATCCATTTCGATCGGGTTTTAAAAATTAAAAACCCGCACCTACAAAAAAAAAAAAACAAACAAACAAACCCATAGAGGCTACATTTTGATCTCTGCTACCCGACGTTTTCATTCTCCTGCTGGAATGGGAAACAGTAGGAGCATGGCCGAACAGCGAGTACAGAGAAGAGTGACGCGTGCCGACACTAACCAGGATCATTCTCCAACATACGCACCGTCGTGAAAAAGAAAGGGGAAAAAAGATATTCCGCTTTGTAATGGCTTTCCTGATTCTACCTGAGTAAAGAGTTAATTATTCTCGAAAGCACAACAGCCCGAAGCCATTCGAAGCAGGAGTTAGTAACTCATGTTTCAGATTGGTGTAGTCATCCTTAACCCAGCCATGTGTACATAAAGTGCTATTACTCATGATGAGACAAACACCTTTGCTTAGTTAGAAGAAGAAGAAGAAAGAAAGAAAAAAAAAAGCCAGAATGCCTACAAGAAAGGTCGCGGATTTAAACCAAGCCTAAGAGATGGTTATCTACTATACCCAGGCCCGATCTTTGGTCTGCGTGGCCAAGAGGATTTAAAAAAAAAAAAAAAAAAAAAAAAAAAAAAGTGACCGCGATAACTCGGCACAGTGTACCATAGAGTTCTGAGGAAAGGCCTCGCTCATGAAACGTCACAGTAGATGGTGAGGCTTTAACACATTCTGCTGATTACAGGGTTACAGCCTTAAAACGTTAGCTCTCACGACAGACATGTGCAAAGAAGTATTAAGGTTGGGGTTACAGTCCGACACCGCGAACGACGGATCACGACCGAGTACAGCTCGTCCGTCCGTAGCCGCTTCTCGGCGGCGCGTGTATGAAGAAGTATTTTCTGTGAAATGTCCAGCGTGGTCAGTGTGGGACGCCGCAGAATTTCCCCTGATCCAGACGCTTTCGTTCGTCACGGGCTTTTGATTTCTCCGTAGGCCGCTCCTTTTCCGTTTTTCTCAGCGCTGACGTGTATTTCAAGTAATGTGATGGCTGAGAAACCCAACTCGAAAGAAACAACACCCTTCTTTACTACCAAGACGGGTTGGGAATTAACAATAATAATAATAATAATAATAATAATAATAATAATAATACTGAGAGCTAAATGACTTTCTGCAGAAACCTAAAATAAAAAAGAGCAGTTTTACAACAAGCCTGCTGAGCAAAATGTGATTTCAAACTAGGCTTTTGTTGTAATGCTGGATCATCAATTCAAAGAGGAGAAAAAAACAAACAAACAAAAAACTCATTTTAGGGCTTTTTCAAGCAGATAAATTTAAGACCAATCCATTTCTATTCTTCTTCCTTAGTGAGAAGGTAACAAAGCATTCAAATTCGCCCTTATGGACTGTTTATGTGCATTGCATAAATTATATATAAAAAAAAAATATATAAAAAAAAAAAAAGATTTAGATGTGTGAAGAACTCAAACGATCGTGAAGCATGTGGTTGTATCCCGAAGTCTCCGGGGTGGTCGCGTCGCTTCCCCACGGCCGATCCACACAAAGCGTCTCACCTCACCTGCCCCTTTAAACGGTTTTGCGGTAGTGTTTGTGCGTAGTCCGATGCCTCCGTGGAGATCACAGCAGTCTCGTGTGTGCAGAGCAAACCCACAGAACTCCAAAGCTTCAGCAAGTCCCACATTCATCACCCAACTCTTCTGTCTCTTTATCAGTTCGGTCTGGTTGGTTAGACCAGATCATTCACATCCAGGATCAGATCTGACTGTAGCACCCAAGGTGGAGCAGATGTAGTACTGGTGCTCGGCACCTCAATGATCAGGTCCGTCCATGACCTCCTCGTAATACGTCACCCTTTTTGGATCTACAGAGATCGGGGATGAAAGCAAGAGATTATTACAAGACACGTCTCCATCACGTTTTGCTTTTCTCTCTCAAGTGTCAACTATACTTGTTTCTAACTACACATGCGGGTACACAAGATGGCTGCCACCTGTCTCCTGCAGTCGTTTATCCACTTGATGCTATACCGACATAAACAGTGAGGTCAGTAAAGCACCATGTGACACTGCATACGCAAACGAATAAACAAACTAGCATTATATCTTAAACCTCATACGCGTACGCTATTCTACACGCTAACGCTAATCGATTTTCCCATTACGGTTAGCGTTTGAATTTTAAAAACGTATCGCGCTGCCGTCAAACCGAACAAAACGTCCGTTTCCGTACCGGTTTTCTTGACTTTTCTAGATTAGTAAATACAGATGAAGAACTCTTTTTTTGATTCGGGACTGGGTTCATGACGACAGTCACGACGACGGCGGAAAGTCTTAAAGAGAAAGATCGCGTGAGTCGTGCGTAATGTCGCTAAACGTTCTACATTTCGTTCGTCCAGATGATACACAAGCGAGTGTGTTATGTACGGACACTTACCTTGCTTGTGAAGAGTGAGAAGATATTCAAATTCTGCAAGACAAAAAAAAAAAAAATACATTGCAATCTCACTCAGTACACAAAG
Organism: Ictalurus furcatus; assembly: GCF_023375685.1. Taxonomy (NCBI): domain Eukaryota; kingdom Metazoa; phylum Chordata; class Actinopteri; order Siluriformes; family Ictaluridae; genus Ictalurus; species Ictalurus furcatus. The sequence goes on from NC_071270.1 coordinate 2,457,936, forward strand.
CTCATTTTATACGTTTTATACAAATCCTGTATCATTTAAAGCATATTTAGAGCAAGGAATTTGGGTTCACTGAATAACATGATGCAGATTTACAGGTAACCCCTACCTTTAGTGTGGTAAATGGCAGCAGCTTGCACATCAGCCCATCCCCACCCGAGAGCTCCACCCTGCTCTTTTACAGTGTGCACCTCGGACAATCCCTCGTAGCTCCTCGTAGACTCGCCGTCCAAATCCTCATAAGAAGCGTCTGAGCTCCTGCACTCCACTTTACACTCGTCCCGACTTGCAATACGGGGAGCGGAACACGGTTTCACGGCCACAGCGGTCCCGTATGTCCTTCTCTGCACGTCCTGGGGCTCTGGGAGAGAAACTGCGTTCGGGGATGGCTGGATGAGGAACGGGACGTTTCCGCCCTGAAACGTGACGTCCGAGAGTTCGAACGGCGCGGCCGGACGAGAAGCGTCATCCCAGTCCGGGCCTGCGTTGGGCTCGTTGATGAACGACAGGCCCCACTGGTTCTGAAAGATGTCCCCGAGAGCTTTCTGATTTGTCTGAGCAGCAGGGGGTTGCATATTTAAAGGTTTGTGCGGGTAAACAAATCTCGATTTCGGCGGCTCCGGAGCAGACGAGCAAGACGACAGGTTATCCGGAACGGACTCTACGTCCTCTTCGGCCAGGTTAGAGGAGGCAGAAGATGCGAATGACCTTTCCACAGAGAAACACCCATTAGCATCGAGAGACACGGGGACGTTAGCAAAGCCCGCAGATGTGACTGTTTTTACAGCAGACATGGGGACGTGCGAGAGCTTTCCAGACGTTTGCATCGTCTCTGTACTGGCCTGCGTCGCTTTGTTGAGGTTCTCCTTAACTTTGCTTGCGTAACTGATTTTAGGGACTATCTTGGCGCTGCTATTGTCCACCGGAAACACAGGAGGAGGCTTGAACAAAGTCCACGAGTCCTCTTTAGAGCTCACTGAGGAGACCGGTTTGGTTTTACTAACAAGACTAGTCTTTTTACCAACAAGACTGAGAGAGTTCTTGCTGTCAGAGTTTCTATGCTGCACCTCGAACACAGGGCTTGCGTCCTGAACGCCCGTCTTACAAACCCCTGCGTGCACCTCTGGTTTATGGCAAGTCCTGGCGCAGTTGGTACGAGACTGCAGCGCTTTCCCGGACATCTCCTGGCCCGAAGATTCCGTATCCTGTTTAGAATAGATCTTCGGCGCTTTCTCCTTTTCCCGACCGGCGTTGTTCTCCGTACCTTTCACGCTGCTGCGTCTCGCTCTCCTCTTTTTAGGCGTCGTGTACCCGCTCTCCGAGCCGCTCCCGTCGTTGTCGGCGGACTTGCCGGAGTACCCGTTCGTAATGTAACCGGACGCGAGGACCACCTCTCCGTTCAGAGATAACGCCGGCTCTTTTTCCCGCATGTTTTGAACCTCGTAAAGCTTTAAAACAGAGGCCTGGTGATCCCCGTCCATACTGCGAGAGAAGCCACGGTTAGGAATCGTTTCGCTGTTGGCCTGTACGAGTTAGCGGTCAGTGAATTCCCAAGTCCGGCATCAGGAACGCTCTTCGAATCGTCCCTATTCACAGTCAGGGTTGAAACCAATTAGTTTACTTCCACCTGCAAGACAGGTACACGAGGGGAAATGTTAGCAAAAATTATTAACACAAGGCGCCATGTATCTTCTGAGTCAAAAAAAAAAAAAAAGCAAACACAGGTTTAACAGGAAACGCTGGTGAACTTTGAAATCTTTCAAGGCCACCATGACTGAGCAAAACATGACTCTGTTCAACAAGAACTGAATGACTCACACCACAAAGTCTGAGCCAAAGACAAGATATATATATATGTAAGCTTCCTGGAAAACCCTCAGTGGCCTCTGTGTACTAATAACCAACTATAATAAACCTGTACGCTATTATGATCATCAGTCATAAAATCTAATTTATTATAAAGCTGATCTAAAAAAAAAAAAAAAAAAAAAAGTTCAAATAAATTATTTGTTTGCTTCCAACTACTGTTAAATATATATATTTCCCTTTTTTTTTGGGGGGGGGGGGGGGCTTAAGGGACGATATACAATTAAGAAACTAAAATATAACAAGGTTGACTTAAGTTTATGTTGTTTTAAACGTTTTTTTAAAACCAATTTTTACGCAACATTAACTCTGCTAATTAGGTCATAACACATTCCGATTCCGGCTGACTCCCAAACGCGTTCCTATTGGACAGCTAGTGCACTACGGAGAGCGCGACAGCTCCTTATTTAGACCTTGTGAAGTGCACTTACATAAGGGCGAGTTGTTGGTTTGGGATTCAGCCACAGCCGCTAGGCAGGTGGTCGAGGCCCAATATGGAAGCTAACTAGCTATATCTGGAAGGTAAAATAAAACCTCAACGTTCAGACTAAACAGCTAAAAGCGTGTTAGAATATATTTTCGGCTCTCCTTTTTTAACATGAATAAATAAATGAATGAATAGAAGATGATGAACCGTTATTTTACGCTGTCTAATTAATTGACAGATCCTCGATTCAGCTTGGCTAGCAAATGTTCTGCTTACGTTAGCTGAAAAAATTTCTCCGGAGATTTCAAAATTACAAATATTTCGACACAAAAACGTCAGCACCACAGAGAGACAGGGGCATAAAACAAGATTTCTAACCAAAACAGCGGCGAAATTATCACCACAAAACTTCTTGGCTGTAATCTAGGACTTTTGGTTTTAACATGGCGGACGAGGGGGAGAGCAAACTGATCACGTCATGTTAAACTTCACACCCGTTTTCCCGACCGAACCCTGCCTCCTGTGTAAAGATTGGCTAGTTGAAGATCACGCGCATACTCCGTTCACCAATCAGTTCGGGGAACTCGTGTGCTCACGGACGATCTGGCCAATCCCAGGACAGGAGGCGGAGCTTGTCGGAATATGGGTGGGGGAAAACTAACACAGAAAATTCCAGCAAACCCGGCATTGACGCTAGCCTACCAAGAAAATATGTTGATTATGTATTAAAAAAATAAATAAATAAAATCTTTATCATAAATATATGTTTACGAGATGTGTAAATTGTTCCTCCGTGTTCTATTTAGTTAGTATATAACTTGATTAATTCATGCTAGTTATCTCGGTTGTCAAAAATATTTTGTTGCTAATGCTAGCCATACTGAGACATAGCAAGAAAACTTTTCCATTACACAAATGGACAGCTTTACCGCTGTTTGAGAAGACAGTTTATGACACTATATCACCAAGAACACGCTGATGCAGACTCGTCAACTATTTTATTCACCCCCAATAGCGTTAAGCTAATTAGCTAGCCTAATGTCAGAGACCTAATGCGGTACAGATTGCTAACACAGCTGCTAATCTCCACTTACCTGTTTTCTCCTTCTGCGTTTCCGGCAGCTTGAGCTCACAGTAGCGATGAACAGCATTGTTCAGAGATCTCTCGGACTGCCGTGTGATTTCCCCCTGTCCATGGCGCTCCGGCGGTGAGGTGATGGTTATGTGCCTGCTCTCTGCGGTGCTGCTGCTCCTCCATTGAAACTGTGCCGGAGTGAAAGTGGATTTGACTCGGCCTGTCGCCCCCGCGCGGTCAAACTCCGCTACTGCGCGCAAACGCTCCGCCCATGTGGAACACCAAAAGCGCCACATCCACCACAAAACAAGCACGTTTACACGCTTTTATTTACTGCTGCGTTAAAAATAAAGAAAAAAAAAACGAAGTTTGGACAGTTGTTACGCCGTAATAGTTTTTGATAAAACCGCAAAATCATCAAAAAATACCACACTTCCATGCGTTTTTGGAATTGTTTACAGGCGCTGTTAAGAGGACCCGTTTGGCTTCCCATACAATGGTGAGGGTCTCTGTGAACATTGGTCCCCATGAAATCAAAAGTTTTGTGGCTTTTAGTATGAACGTGTCAGCCTTAAGGTCATCTATAAGCGAGTGTGCTCCAAAACAATGGCAAAATTCGTTTTTTTTTAAAAAGATATAAGCATTCAAAATTGACGGTCTCGCTCTCCCTCCAACACAGATACAGATCAACAGTTTTGATGACATCATTCTGCACTTCAGCTTCTCATCAGATTTTCTGTCCAATCAAATGCTCTGTATAATCCCAAGTGTCCCGCCCCCAACGTTATAAACATCCATGGTACTAACCGTCAAGTAAGGCTTAACACAGGCGGTGAGGTAAGCCAAACGCTATTGGCTATTTTAAAAATGGGAGGAGCCACTCGATATGTCCTACCAGGGATTTCAGGACGACGTAACAGATCATCAGATAGGCGTGGCCTATTTTGAGAATCTTCATAGGTCATGCGCAGTTTGGGAAGAAAAGCCATTTTCTGCAGATCTGTCAGTGATCACAAGTGTTTTACATTCACGCTGCTATAAATTCAGACACCTGTCCGTGATCACAGGGGTTTTGTACGTGATTCACACATCTCCTCAGTGATAAAACTCTCACATCCAGACAACAATAAAATGACCAATGATATGTAGTCAGTGTATTAGGGATGTGATTATCAGGATAAATGGAAATAAATCTTCTTAATAAAGTGCACAGACATTTGCCGAAGCACATTTGCAGCACCTTTATGATTTTGCAATTATTTAAATTGATAAAACTGATTTAAAAAAAAGAAAAAAAGAAAGAAGATATTTTTGTATTATATATAAACAGCCACAGACGAAATCTCCCACAGACGTATTCGGAAACTCGGAGTGTCGGTTCATAAAGCTGTACAGCTCTGCGTCCAGCACATGGACCGAGTCTGTTCAATACTGCACCACTAGAGGACACTTCATCCCCAAATATCATTCACTTCCACAAAGTCAGTAGAATGTTTACGGTTACAGGCCAAATATTCACTGATTATTCAATGTAATAACAGATTTATACATCTTTCCAATTATAATGCTTACTGGAGCCACGTTCATCAATGACTGTCCCGAGTATTAAAACTACACCCAGATTTCAAACTAAAACGCATCCTTTGAATGAAGGTATTCAGCAGAACGTAACGAGTCTCTACATTCCTCCTACAACCAAGAGCGAGCGTTGGACAAGTTATGACATTTTTGTAGCGGCTACGTCGAACACGCAAGCAAGTCACTGGGGCATAAATCAGCGAAGGGAAGCGACGGTTAATGGTATATGTTTGTACTGTACTTTACCAGCAGGCTTCTATAATGTTAGGACTTACTCCAGGGTCAGTGGTGTTCAGAAGCGAATCGAGTGCCACTATTTGCATCCGTTTTATTACTCCATCTGCGTTCGGATTTTAACCGGAAGCAGGCTTGGCCTAAACTGGAAGATGAGATTAAATACGAGCGCTACTACTATCAGAGAAACACTGGGAACAGATATCCAAGATGTAGATATGAATCACTGTCTGCGTGGTGTACGTATGCTGGCTGACAGTTCCTCGGCCTCAGTTACATCACTCCACTTCATGATTGATCTCAATGAGACGTGAGCTCAGGATCGTTTTATAATCCCGCTCATACAGTTATCATTTTGTCCGGACGTGATATTTCCTAACAAATTTAGTCGGCTCTTTTTCCCATTGAAAAAAAAAAAAACCCCAAACAAAAACAAAACAAAACAAGTAATCCAATTTAAACCACCACGACCCTGCCCAGGCAGCTACTAAGGATGAACGGACGCTGTAAATGCATTATGCAGTGACGCACATTCATCCAGTTCATCAACATGGTCTTACGCACACCTCCAGTTTCAACCAGATGCCCTGTGAGCCTTTCTGGCAAGCTTTAAAAAAAAAAAAAAAAAAAGAAGAAGAAGAAAGAATAGTGCTCCTCCTAATTGTGTGTGTATTTGTATCCGCTTATTCCGAATAGCGTATTCGTATCCGGTTACATCCCTAGTAGGTCATGTGGTTGTGTTGCATGTTTCGCGTGCCATCACGTACGGTACCTTTCGCACGACGTCACGTGTTTAATCGAGTCCACGTGCAATTTCAGGCCGTAACGAGATGAAATGCACCTTGACGTGATCAAATATTTCTGAACATAATCACATGCACGTGACATGTGTGTTCAGTACGTATGGCTTTATTCTCTATGTGCTCGAACAGAATGAAGCGATGTAAACACTAAGAGTGGGAAAAATTAGCCACTGAAACAACACGGACTAAGGTTCATTTTGGAAAGGAATGTCCGTGATGGATGAAGACGTTCTCTGAAGGCCCTGTCATTACGCTGACAAACAGCTGTAAACATCAGCAGCGCTGGTATTCGCTCTGCCCTTCAGTGCCGAGATTGACAGTCGATATCTTAACAGGCATTAATAGCACGCTGTCGATGTGAAGCCCTCGGGCCTTTTAGCTTGTAAATTTCGCATTTTATGAACCACTCACTCCCCTCGTTGGCTGGTTGATGGGTTCGATGAGGTTTTATAGACGTAAGGCAAGGTTTTCTGTAATTCCCGTCACTGAACATATCTGCAATACGACACAGCAGCGGTCCGTTATGTAAAATGGATTCAATCACATTATCATTATATCATTATCGATAACTTCATGTTCCTAATAACAAACATTTAAAGGTTCCCAAATTTTATGCATTCCCATGACTACAAGGCAGTGCGATGAGTGCGCGTTGATCGCTTTCCTATAATGGCATGTCCTGAAGTATTGCACTCCTCCTATACTACAGCAGTTTGCTTTTATTAAAAAGAATGCCACATACTTTCTTAGCTTTCTATAGTTACACTTAATGTTGTGGAAAACAGCTTCGTTCCTGGTATGACTTATGTTATAGAGGCTATAAACAGTCGTTCCGTCCCCATCACCCCTCCCCCGCCTGTTCTGACTTTCACAAAATGCTGGCACTGGAGACTCCTTCCATAAACGTTAAATAAATTTCCATAACCATATCAAGGATTGGACATTTTTTGCTAAATCGCAGCATTTATGTGGAGCGTCCACCATGCTAGTCCCTGTGAATGAGCTATTACTAACAAAGCGATAACGTAGCCGAGCGGGCACGTTAATATAAACCTGTGATTGCCTCGCATCTGCTGTAAAAGAACACCAATCAACACCTTCTGACCACTTGGAATCGCGTAATAACTTGAATCGAGTATTCACGCTCATGAAAACGTAAACCAATATCAGTCATTTTCAGTGATTTTACAGTAATTGGACCCCCGGTGTGCTCAGGGTTGACTCATCCATCAGTGTTGCTCATCACTCTCTCTCTCTCTCAACTGGAGAGAGTGAGAGACGTGTTGTGTCTACTGACTCAGACTGGGTGGTTCTGTTAAACCCATACGTGAAGTGGCAGGTGTGTGTGTGACAACATTACACTATTACAGCATGTTGGGTCAGAAAACAAAGGCGACGTCGCACAGCTACTGAAACCGAGCAGTGTCCGGTGACAGTGAATATTTTAATAAATCCCAGTCCCTGTGTATCGTCAGTAAATTGAATAAACACGTTCAAAGAGTCTTTAGATCTCAAGCTGTAACATCCGTAAACAAGTGTCAATTCAAAGTTACCTCATTGTTAGGTTTTTTTTTTTTGTATCGGAAAAAACACCCAAGGCGACCCGTCTTTGGCAGGAGGATATGTTTTATTGAGATGTGAAAATTCCACTCGGAAAGCCGAAAACATACATTAACATACCTCTGCAAAAGCCGAGCTTAGTAACCGGACTCTACTTACTCATTACTCTAACTACCCCTTAGGAAACGCGTATCTATAAATGTTGGCCACAAACCTCTAATAACACGCAAGTAACACCCGCTCATTATGCGGGCCTGAGCTAGAGATTTACAAATCTCAGGAAAGTGTCGTTGGACAGGTTCCCCTCGTCATGAAAATGGTTATTCCTTCAAGGGCGTCGCAGGACGTTCAGTGAAGGCCTTGATTTATTCTTGGCGGCTGATAATTACTAGTGTCTTGTCATCTGTCAGAAGGAACGGACTTGGATGGTCTGAGGCACAGATTTCGTGTTCTCAGCGGGAGGCAATAAAATCTGACATGGGCCACTTATAAATCATCGACTGGTCCAGGGGGATGGTCTGCGCTTTGGTGAGACAACTCGGTGCTTGGACCACTGATTCATACCAAATGATATTCAGTACCGCAATAACACGATGGAAAAAAGCTTCTGAAACCCCAATCTTGGGCAGTAAAGTGTGTTTAAGTGCGATAGTGTTCTGCTGTTTTGACTGTCGACTTTACGCTAATTATTATTATTTATTTTTTTTTTTACGCACAGTATAACCATATTTGGCTTTATGAAATGCGTCATTACACGTGCTGTATAGAACACAAGATACGCATGTATTTTTGCACACTTGACACGGGCAAAGGAGGCTACAAAATGTAGGTGGTGCATGAATTGCTCAAAATGGCACCCAATTAAGTGATGCGTCCAAAAAAAAAAACGCAATTTTGCAATGCGATAAATGATGGGAAATATATTGTTAACAGTTCATTCTGGGTCAACATGGTTTTTTTTTTATAAAATACTTTCCCTACATGCATTAAACGCAGAAGGTGGTGTTGATTCATCTTCTATGACGGCAGCTCCGACAGTACTGCAGCTGCAAATCGCAGCTTTATACCAACTCTGCTTATTTAATACATTAACATCTATAGTATCGTACAGCACGTGCTCCAAAGGCTTACAATTAACAGATTTTATTGATACGGTGAACTTTCACTGTACGGAGATGTTTATTTAACATTTATGGCAGGACTCTCCAGAGGTAAAGCTGTAACTAAGTCGTCCGTCATGGGAAAGTCCTCGGGACTTTTCAGAAGTCTAAATAAAAATGCAAACAATTAACGGGAATATCGACGCGTCCCATTGAGAGTTCGTCGTCCTTTGAATCTCCGTCGATATATATTCCTGTCCACTCTGAACTTGCACGAACGTTAATCTTACGGTCCACATCGAAACCAAACCCCTAACGAGGGCTACAGCTAAGTAACAATGTGTCCAAGTGAAAAAGGGCTGAAACGTTCACATCGTTAGGTCTTTAACGGCTGGCGTCACTCAGCCGCAGCAGCCACCATAAAAGTAGAGAAAAGGAAGGAAGCCATGTTCAGGCATGACCTCTTATTTGGTGTCAGGACAATGGCCATGGCCTGTCCTAGCACTAACTACTGGTCTGGTCTACTTGACTGATGAGAAACACAATCAGTAGTTTGCTGAGTAAAAAAAAAAAAAAAAACTTGACGGAGAGAACCGAACTCTAAAAACATACCCGACATAACACCTCACAGATGACGAAAACATTCCCATCAAAAGATGTGTATTTTGACTACTGAACTGAGAAGAATTTAGCTTGTTTTGACAAGCCTTATTATTATTATTATTTTTTTTTAAAGAAACTACACAAACCGTGGTGTAAAATGCGGGGTTGCTCGAACAAGCAACTATTACATGTTTTAACTGTAAAATATTTGCCCGCTTCTCCCCAGCTTTGAAGTCCAGGTCCTTATCTATGTTTGTCCTCAGGTGCTGTTGGGACTTGATTTATAGTAGCCTTACAAAGACACGCAAATTATACAGTTCATAAAGCCCTCCGCCAGAACAGCAAGGATCGCCACTCTGGAGACTCCAAACTGCATCGGTGGACAATTACAAATAATGGCTCCTCACTGTTTTAACTTGCTCCTTTCACATGGTGTGAGAGGAAATACACAAAACACTGGTTATCTGATAAATACACAATTTGTCATGATGGGCTACAGACAAATTTAGATGGAGTTGATGGAGCCGATGATTAATTGCCACACCTGAAGAGGGAAAATAAATAAATAAATAAAAATTTCTCATCCTGAGGTTCCAGGGATTTTTTTTTAGAAACGCTTAAAGAAAGTTTTGTAACAGTGGCCTTCACATATGATTCGAAAATGTGAGGTGAATGTCAAGGTGACGGTGTTTACGACTGAAGTATATGGTGCAAAAGTGGTTAAAAAAAAAAAAAAAAAGTGCATTTAAAAAGATGAATAAAAAGCAAAAGGATGACAGCAATGTAGTTGTTTAAGGTAAACGAGATCAAGATCTTTCCACGCAAGATTAAACTGCCACGTTTGAGAGTGTAGACCTTTCATAATTTCTGTGTTTGTGTTGTTCTGATGTATGTAATGTCTAACAGTTTGGAAATTAGTCACTGAAAACACATCGATTTTAGTCTGCGTCAAAGCCTTTCACTGAAAGGTTGAAAAGAACAGAAAAGAAAAAAAAAAACAATGTTAAAATCCAAAGTGAGGTTCAGAGGAAGGTGTGTCTGTTCTGCAAACTGATGCATTTGCCTGGAGGGAACTCGTAAACACAGCGCGCCATTCCTCATGGGTGACTGTACCATGTGACTCTAGGAGAAGGTGCTTTAAAAAGCAGTCGTACCTGTTGGGAGGAAGCAGAGGAAATCATACAGTGGCACCAGCCAAAAGAGGCTCTGGACTGCACGGCAAAGCTGAAACTGCGGTACTGAACTTCACGGAGGACTGTAGAACCGAGGCGCATCTAGTAGCAATGACGAGTCGCAGCAGCTTCACTGGCTCGGAGTTCTCCGAGGAGGAGTTGGAGCTGAGTCCGGAGGTTCAGATGGATGATGACACCCTCGACAGCAGCAGGAAAGGTTCCTACACCGATAGCGCAAGTCCCAGCAGCACCCTGAGCGAGGCCGAGGAGGGTCGGCCAAAGAAACGCAGCAGGCCGGTGCGCTCCACGGCCCGTAGGATGGCAGCCAACGTGAGGGAGAGGAAGCGAATTCTGGATTACAACCAGGCCTTCAATGCACTGCGTGTGGCACTCCATCATGACCTGAGTGGCAAACGACTTTCCAAGATAGCCACGTTGCAGCGTGCCATCAACCGCATCTCAGCGCTTTCTGTGTTTCTTAGGAACAACCCACCCAACGGAGCCAGCAAACCCTGCACACACCGGGAATGCTACGGACAACCCGGACAAGTGTCCCCGACCAACGTCGAGCCCCAGGGGTTCATGTCCTGGGAACAACCGCTGGCGCTCCAGATGCAGAAGCACAGACTGCCTTCAGAGCAGCAAGTTTACATGGACCATTTCAGACATGCGGGTTCTACCTGTCCGCTACTGCCACACTATTCCTGCTACTCGCCCGATGTCCAGCTTTATGCGAATGGTGCATCCTGTGGCAGTCCTGCCAGTGACGATGCCAGTCCTCCTCGGTACGGGCGACTGGGTGACGGGTTGGGCTACCAGGCTGGGGTTTGGGGATCCTGTTCTCAGCGCTATGTGGATGGGCACAGTGAGGCAACTCAGACTCTACCTTTCTCTTGGCACATGGGCTATCTCCAGGAGACAGGTCCTCAACACTGCTATCCGATGCTATGACACGTCTTCTGAGGGAACTGTAATACAATGTGATGAGGACACTTTGTAGGTGCAATCTCGACATCATAACCTGATCTGAGGCTCTGACACTGGACAATCGACCTGTACGATGAATAAATATTTCAGACGTAATAAGACTGGAGTTTAAAGCCAATGCATTAATGAACGGACATGTGAATAATGAACCCAGTATGTCACACTGCTGGCCTTACAATCTAAAACCGCAAAAACGCACAGTGGATGTAGAGGTAAATAAAAGTGTTGTGAAATGTACCTATGCCGGAAATGCTCGGGAAACACTGACTGCATGAACGGGAAGATACTCATTGTTGTTGTAGATATATTGATCCTTGCTTTCTAATAAAAATCATACAGAATAACAAAGTGGACCAAGTTCATTCTTTGGTGTGATCCTTATGACTATAAAAGCTTCGAGTTTTATAGCGACAGCAAGGAAACGCATAAGAATCTGCTCAAAAACGCACAATAGATGTAGAGGTAAATAAGAGTGTCGTGAATTGTACCTATGCTAGTAATGTTCAGGAGTCACTGATTGTATGAATAGGCAGATACTCCGTTAACTAATTTCTCAATGGACAAGATAGTCTCTATGACTATTAAATTGCAGCATAATATTATATGCATTATGTATATGTATGTATGTATGTATGTATGTATGTATGTATATATCCCATGGACATAGAAATCACAATGCAAATTCAATCTCTCTTTTTTTTTTCTTTAAGCTTCATGCTTCTGCATGCACTTTCTTGTCTGGTCTGTTCATGCAAATGTCTTTTCAAGAGGGATTAAAAAAAAAAAAAAAAAAAACAACAACTAGTCACTAGTTTGATCTACTGAGTTTGGTCTACTGCCGGGGACTTCCTCTCTCGGCGTGTTAACGAAAGCAAACAACGTTAATGTTAGACCATTAGCATTTGCTGACAGACAGATTTATGAACTCTCAGGAAGGAAGCAGAAAAATCCTCTGGCTGCCTGAGAAAACCCCTCACCTGTAGCCTCCAGCTGTGCCAAACAACACAGTCTGCTGGAGACGATATCCCAGAACGTTCTGGAAAAACAAAACGGAAAGACGTCCACAGAGCCGCATGTGAAATTTTGGCTCCAGTAAGTAAGTAAGTAAGTAAGTAAATAAATAAATAAATAAATGTTGGATCTGGTGTGAGGGGAGGAATTGAAGAGTTGACGTGTAGGAGGTACTGGCTTCTTTCTCATCATTATTTTTTTTTTTCCAGCGGTTACCATGAATCATGGAAGTCCCTGACTCAACCGAAGCGTGCTGAGTGACAAATTAAGGTGACGACATGTCTTCTTTTCCTGCCCACTACTGGCGGACGGCCAGGACAGCCGTATAAACACAACGTCTGCTGCCTGTGCCGCTCTATGAAATCCTATACGCCCAGCAGTACATTTTTTTGAAAAACATTTGACGGCCATGAAATTTGTTTAGCAACCGTCCGTGTCGTGCGAGCGACTGAGAAATCAACAAAAACATACTTCCCAACTTCCTCGCAGCTTACAAAGTAGTGTTCAAAACAGCCTGATGATGGATATACGGAGTCGACTTGGATAGGGCTGCGATTCTTGTAATTTAGACTTTCTAATGCCGTGAGTCAGTAATAACGCTTACACATCAACCCCACGGCACACAACTCTGTCCGCCTGACACGCCTCCATTACGTCTTCCGTCTCCCGAGCTGCTAGAGATATACAAGCAAGAACGTGGGTGTCATGGGAACCCGAACGGCGAACAATGACTCATTTGGGTAATCCAGTTCATTGAACATAAAACCCTGTGCATGGACACGTTTACCGTTCACAAATGTCAGGAGCAACGTCCAGACATCCCAACGTTCCCGGAAGTCCCGCGAGTCTCCCGCATTTCAATAGCGGCTCCAAATTATATACAATACCCCAGACATTATATCCAGGAAATCGGTTGGTTTTTTTTTGAGAGCGAGCGAGCGAGCGAGAGTTCAATGGTCATTTCTAATGGTAGACGGGCTCTGGAGAAACCCTAACCCGAGGTCTTGGGTTGATGCAGTAGTTTTTGCAGGTTGGGATGTCTGAATATCGCATCGCTCCCCTGAACACTGAACAATCCATCCATCGGTTAGATCACGTACTGTGTACAGAACAGAGTGTTCAGCTGCCGGAAAAAATGCAGCGAATGCCTTCACAAGGAGGTACGGGTTTAGCCGTCACACTCCCAGTTTGTTCGCTATTGTGCCACAGAGGTCTGGTTTTAAAATGTCCATACTCTACTTTCCACTCATTCTCTCTCCACTTTAAATTTCGAACAAAATAAAGCTTTAGCACACGTAACGGAGAGAACGAGACCTAATCTTGACTGAAGAACGTGAAGCTGTGCCTCGATATTCAGGAAATTCATTTAGAGGAGTTGCACGTTTACTTCGGTAAAACAACGCGGGTAGTTTTTCCCCACCTCTCAGGCAGCGAATAGTAATTAGCCATGTCGACAGACGGGAAGAGAAACTGAATAACAATCGAATAAGCGTTCGCGCTGTGACGTCTGACCCGGGGACATTTTCTTGTGCGTCGACGTTTGCAGGCAGTTCAGTTCAGCGGGTCGCTCAATCACACGCAAATCAGCGCACTGCAGTAAAGACGGCGACTCCTCAGACCGAATGCAGTCAGAGGAAAAAGTAGCGCGGCGCTGCGTCATAGACGAGGTGTGAAATAAATGACATTTATAACAGAAAGGGTTACCATTAATCATAGCCAGTTCTGTTCAAGCAAGAATGAACGGATGTCGAAGTGGAACGTCATGTAACCGCTCAAAGGTGCAGTATATAAAACTATGAAACTCATTTAAATGTTATATATATATATATATATATATGCTAAATCGACTATTCAGACAAATTGATGCTTAGACACACACAATGTGTTATTGTGTTCATATTTTAAGTGCTGATTTACAAGATCTTTCCACACACTTACCATGAAACAGTATTTCCACCATGTTTTGCTGATGAAAAAAGGGAAAATGTACCTCCATTTTACAATATGTCTATAATAAAAATTATTCCAAGAAGTTGAATATACTAAACAGATATGGCAGAGAGACTGAGGGGTAAATATTATTACTGGAACCATATAAAGAGGATACAACGAGTTTGGAGACGATTATATATGGGACATACAAGTTATTAGATACATATTAAATACAAGTTATTAGATACAAGTTATTAGATACATATTAAATACAAGTTATTAGATACAAGTTATTAGATACATATTAAATACAAGTTATTAGATACAAGTTATTAAATGCATATTAGATACATATTACATAACTTTTTTTTTTTTATGAGAGCAACGTTTAGATATCTTTATATACAATGCACTATTTGATATTTTTGTCACTTGTGATAATGCAGGAATATCTGTCAATCAAACATCAATTGTATTGATGCTATAGAGGTTTTGTTGTTCTTTATTTTGTCCTATGGGTGCACAGACTTTTGCCCTTAACTGTACAAATGCTAACATTAACACGAATGCTAACAAACTTAAAACTGAAATACTGCAAAATGACCAACATTTAACAACAACAACAACAATAATTTATTTACTTAAATAAGTTAGTGCTCTAAATATGGTTCCGTATATTATATGATACATATATAACCATACATCTACAGATCATTTTCTTTTAAAGAACTTTAAAATAATCTTACCGAATGAACTTGGGAAGAAACATCTGACCCCAGTTTGACCCCAGATTTTTTCCCCCCCTGTCTCTCTCTCTCACTTCGAGCCAGCAGGTGGTGACATCACACTGCATTAAGGAGCTCCAGGTTCAGCCACGCTACACCAATCAGAGCTCATAAAGTGCATTTATCTGAACACTAGCACCATAAACCTAATACACACAGTGAGAAATGTCTCCTGGGTGAAAGCGAATCTCAGAATCTCCGCTGCCCAACACGACATGGTCAAACATATTCAAACCTATTACAGTCTGAAGATAAACGTAGCACTGCGCAAAAAGGTTCTTCAAAACATTTCAGAAAGCGCTCCGTTATCTGTCGCTCATGATGTTTGCTTTTTTCAGTTGTGCACCAGAGCCACAGAGCTAATATAACTAACAAGTAGTGAAAATCCTTCCTCTAAATCTCTGCTGCAAACCACATCCGGTTCTTCGGCGGTTTAGGACACGGTGAGAGTCACTATAAACGTGGAGTGGGCGTGGCCTAAACCAGAGGGTCTTTTGTTGTTGTTGTTTAAATTAAAGCAGAACCCTACAACGATGCCCCAAGAAACACTGGAACAAACCCGGATGTAGAAATCTCAGTCAGCATGGGGTGTGAAGTCTACCTCTGACAGCTCCTCAGCCCACTTCATAATTGGTCTCTGGTTATTATTTTTGTTTGTATCTGCCCTTGATATTTTCTAAAGAATTTAGCTGTCCTAAAATATAAACACACTAGCAGCCTAATTTAAACCACCACGACCCTGACCACAGTTACTAATGAATGAGTGATGTAAATTCATCATGGAGCACGTACGCTACACCTGTAACATTACTGCAGGAAGAACGATGGGGTTTTTTTTTTTTGTTTTTTTGCCCAGATCCATGATGTCCTCGTTTGTTCCCATTCCTTGTCTGACGTAAAGCAGAATTTCAAGAGAATTGGACATGGGCTGCTGTTCTTCCTGCTGCTCCTGTGGATGTGCAGAAGTGACAAATTACCCTGTTCCTGGTGAGATATGGAACCCCTACAGTGCTCAGCTCTGCCATTAGTTGCCTTCTCCTGCCTTCTCCACGCAGCAGGGGGGTCATCATCCAGGCAGCAGCCTCACACATCAACACCCAGGCCTCTGACAGAAAGCACTGCATCAACATGTAGGGAGGTTGGCGGCTAACGTTTTCACAGATTAGGGATCGAACCTTGATTGGGCATGGACATCATACATAAGACTAAAGCACACACTACTGTTCACTACTGAGATTCAGGCAACTCTACGTTAAAGTTGGCTCTTTTATTAAGAAATGAATGCTCTCTAATCAACTGCTTTTGGCACGGTGTGTTTCGCTTTCATTCTTCCTGTGGCCTTCAGTGAGCGTGGGTTTTTACTCTCATTCAGGTGGGAGCATGGGGTCAGATAGAAAGAAAGTCCATGTTCATTGGAGGAGCGTATTGGATGTTGCAGTGCGAGGTGCACTTGTTTTTCTCTTTGCTTGCCAGCAAAGCTCACAAGGCATCTGATCGAGACTAGAGGAGTGCATCGGCACTGGGATCCCTTGGGACGCAACAAACGATGTATAGTGGCGTATAGGGTGTATAGATATAACGCTACATATAGACATAAAGCTCACCGGGAGAAAGACAGACCACAAACATCAACACAAATAAATATAACAGTGCAAGATACGTTTACAGTTCACTCATTCATCCTCAGTTTCATTTAGTCTGCTTGGTTGTTTACATTTTCAGAAAGAGAACCAACTAATTTCGTTGGGAAATGTTGCGGGCGAATACAAACAAAAATACCTGCATGAGCGAGATTAAAACAACCGTCCCATACACATCTCTCACGGAAACAAATTATGAACTGGAGTAATGTGGCTGAAGTTGACGAACTGTCAGGGCCAGAAGTCACACTCCATACGGCCATTTCTACTAGAAGTGGGGGGGAAAAAAATCCAGTTTAGATCACACCCACTTTGGGATTCAATCCGAACATGAACGCAGACTGTGAAACTATATCACGGGTCTGTTTTTTCATCAGCGCTGACATTACTAATTCATTTAGATATCAGAAACTAGAACCAAATTAGAAAACACTGTAGGCAGAGATAACCGATGCATACAAAGAAGGATGTCCAGTAAGCAATAAGAGTCTTTTATATCTTAAACAAAAAGTACTCTTTTTGTGGTCAGTTCCTCTATACTTTATTATTGAGAGCTTCTGAAGGACAACCGTTCTATTTTCCTCTCACTCTTGGATTGCTTTCTCATCTCTGCCTTTGTCTTTGCTTCATCCCTGCTGTCTACCGAGGTAGCCTCGAAACAAAATAAAACCCGTTCGGAGTGGGGACGATATCTGAAGTGGCCACAGCATACAGCATGGTGTACATCATTTAAGCGAGAACATCCTAGTGAGAACACACAACAGCTTGATGTCTACGTTTAATACACCACTAGAGCGGCGTTCAGTTTGTGCGCCTGCATTTGTTAACGCGTTTACTTCTGAATTAGATCTAAACACTTCATTTACATTAAATCTATCTCACTTGTCTGAGAACGATTTATGGGGCGAGGCTACAAATATTTAATCGCGGCCTACGGCGAGAGTCATAAATTTCATTTAGTACAATGAGACTGGAATGCCTTGGTGGCGTTAGGATTAATTTCTCAGTACTACGGACAATTGCAGGGAGATATAACTGTGTGTGTGCGCCATGTTTGTCTAGATCGATGTAGGACGTCAAACCCCCCCACCCCAAATTTTACGCACAGTGCCTTGCACATATATTCACCCCTCTTCAACGTGTCCACGTTTTGTAGTGTTAAAACGCAGAACTGAAATGGGCTCCATTAAGATTACTGGTCATGATTCGACACGAAACAGCCCATGATTATTAAAGTGGGAGGAAATCGATATAGTTTGCATAACTGCATACAAATAAAAAGTGTAAACGTTAGTTCTATTGTAGCCGGTTGCCAACAACCAGCATCACGAAGACCAAGGAGCTGGAGAAACAAATCCAGAACAGAACGTTCTGGAAAAGTATCAAATCGACCAACCAAAATCTGAACGTCCATGGAGCATCATTACATCCATGATGAAAAAATAGAATGAATACGCACAAAAGCTAGTGATCGGGTAAAGAGGACCAGCACGGCCTGAACCCTCCACAAAGTTGAGCTTCATGGATGTGTGGCAAGAAAGAAGCCATAGCTGTAAATAAATAAATAAATAGCTGTATGAAATCCTGTATCTTGTGATGTAGCAAATGTGTATAAAGGACCTCCGAGCTTTTAGCCTTGGTATAAAAGTACTACGTTTGGTGGAAACCAAACACTGCAGTTCACACCGAGTACACGATCCTTACTGTGAAGCATGCAAGCATTCTTTCCAACGCTGAAAAGTAAATTTGCTGCTCACCAGTGCTCTCCATCCACTGTGGAAAGAAGAATGGTTATGTGGAAAGATGATAAAGACATATAGCTGAGTCCATAAGTATTTGGAGAGTATCAACTTTCGAAAGTTTGCTTCTGTACACCACCACAAGGGATCTGAAATCAAGCAAGCAAGATGTGATTGAAGTGTCGACGTTCAGCTTTAATTCCAAGGGTTTAACAAAAATACTGCATTACCCGTTATATTATATTATAACCGTTTACTACAGAGTCGCTCCATTTTTACAGGCTCAAAAACAGTAATTGGTCAAACTAACAATTATAAATATAAGGATTATTTTTTAATACTTGGATGAAAATCTTTTGCAGTCGATGACCGCGTGAAGTCTGGAACCCACGGACATCACCAAATGCCGAGTTTCCTCCCTTGAGATGCTTCGCCAGGCCTTTACTCCACCCGCCTTCTGTTGCTGCTTGTTTGTGGGTCTTTCTGCCTTCAGTTTTGTCTTTAGTAAGTGAAAGGCATGCTCAGTTGGAGGGAGGTCAGGTGTCTGACTCAGCCATTTAAGAACATTCCATTTCTTGGCCTTAAGAAGCTCTTGGCTTGCTTTCGAAGTACATTTTGGGTCATTATCCATCCACGTGTGAAACACCTTCCTATCAGTTTTGCAGCATTTGACTGAATTCATCCTGCTACTTCTATCAGCAGCCACATCAGCAGTAAACACCAGTGGCCAAGTTCCATTAGCAGTCATGCATGCCCACGTCATGATACTTCCTCCACGTTTGACAGATGACGTGGTATCTTGAGGTAAACCCTCTGTACTTGCATGCTTGTTCGTAGACTTTGACAATACACCCACCACCTCGAAAGTGTTTTTCGACAAGTCTAGG
The DNA here is from genome assembly GCF_023375685.1 of Ictalurus furcatus. NCBI lineage: Eukaryota > Metazoa > Chordata > Actinopteri > Siluriformes > Ictaluridae > Ictalurus > Ictalurus furcatus. Next base: position 2,477,332 of record NC_071270.1, read on the forward strand.
TGTTGTGAAAGGGTTTTCTTGAGCAAGGAAACAATCCTGCATTCATCCATTTTAGTTGTCTTCTGTGGTCTTCCAGGCTTTTTGGTGCTGCTGAGCTCGCCAGTGCTTTCCTTCTTTTTCAGAGTGTACCAAACTGTTGATTTGCCCACTCCTAAAGTTTCTGCTATCTGCCTGATAGGTCTGTTTTGATGGCCTCTTTCACTTGCGTCAACACCTCTTCGAACCACACGTTGAAAGTTCCCATGAACGGCTACCAAATGCAAATTCAACACTTGGAATCAACTCCTTTTTAACTCCTTAATTTGTCATGAAATAGCAAGGAAGCAGGCTGCACCTGGCCATGAGCCTGCTCATCAGTCAACTGTCCAAAGACTTTTGAGCCTGTGAAAACGGAGGGACTACGTACGTAAACCTTAATTATTCCGAAACGGTTAATACGATATGTGTTAAACCCCTTGAATTAAAGCTGAACGTCTACGCTCCGATCACATCCCGATCGCGTCATTTCAAATCCACCGTGGTGACGCACAGAGGCAAAACGATCAAATTCGTTTACTGTCCAAATACTTATGGGACGGACGCATTCTAGGGAAGTCCTTCTCTGGAAAGAAGGCTAATACGGTGGGAGTTGAATATTACAGTACATCACAGAAACAAATATACGTAGATACATAACGATTCGCCTGCATCGCTTCCCACCCGGCCGGATGGCGATGAATATTCAGAGAGCGTTGCGGCCCCGAATTCCATCTCACCTGGGACAGATGGAATTGCGGTCCTGAATATTTCGAAACCCGGGGCTACGTCCCATTCATCAATTTATATGAAGAAGGCATGATTGTTTTGCTCGCATCCATAACAGCACGACATTTAATCTATAGGCCATCAAAGCACAGTGACACAGAGGAATAAATTAGCGTTATTAGGATGCACGGACCGCTTCATGCTGAGGACACTGCACGCTGAAAAGTATTAACTATGCAGGACATATTCCATACATTAACATGTATATCAAATCCTCATCTATAAGCAGTTATAATTATTATTATTATTAAAATGAGTGAATAATAAAACGATCCAGAACTCATCACATCTCCAAACTCGTATATAAATGGAGGAGAGCAGAGGATGAAGATATACGCAGTGGTTAAACTGTGCTGTGTTGGGCATAGTTATATTTATTTCTTCAGCTCAGCAAGAATAACCTCAGTTAGCTTGGGAAATTAAATCGGGTGGAACGTCAATAAATTGTTGTGGAAACCCCATTCCTCAAGGAGAAGAAAATAAATCTTACCACGACAGCCATCAAAAACCTCAATATACAGACAAAAAAAAAAAAACCCTAAAGCTCACATTAACCAGGTATTTACCCCACTAATCTCCTTGTGTAACAGCATTATTAATGTGCCACTGCGACATTAAACTTATAAATATATGCCATCTCAATGTGTGATCCTTTAACCTTAAAAATGATTAAATAAATGCTAGATTAAATAACGACAGAAACGCAATTCACTAGCGTTTCGGCACTGTATCCACTCAGAAACGGTTTACTGCCTCGAGAAATAAGCTTTTCAAACGTTTTCATTTGTCACCAAAGAGCACACGGTTTTTAAAAAAAAAAATAATGATCCTGTGTCTATTTGTCTTTCTGATCATTTTCTCAGATGTCTAGTCATTCATAAAGCGAGAATTGTCAGTTAAAACCCCAAAATGAAACGGAACAGGATTCCGCTCGTGCCATTCTGAATAACAGGCTACAATTATCTTATATTAAAAGTACCATATTGTCTGTGAGTGAAAAATTACAAGCTGCTAGCTGTGAGCTATTACGTTTATGCTGATGATATACAATTATGCTTATTACTTCATCCAGATTGAGCGGCACAGTAGAAGAGAATGCGGTGTCAAAGACATAAAAGCTTGGATTAATAGGAACGTTGTTCGTAATTCTGAGAAATGTGAAATACTGATTTCAGGCACCGATTCTGCCCGAATCTGCTTCTCTAGAGACTGTCGGCTTTCTGAGACGCGCTGCTACGGTTACGGACCTCGGTTCTATCGGGAGAAGCCGCCATTTTTGTTTGAGAGCACCGGGTGATGTCGAGCGTTTTCTTGGCTTGGGGACAAGGAAAAAACAAAACAAACCAACACGGAGGCAGTGCTCGTGAATAAATGAATCTTGTTAGCCAGCAAATACGAGGAGGTTGAATACATTTCATACTTATTCAATATTCCAACATTGCCCTTAACTGAAAATAATGTCTTTCGTCGGTACGCAACGTGACGTCCCACTTTAATCGTACGGTCGAGTCGCATCAGCACAAGTTCTCTTGATGTTCTGCCTCCAAGGCTACAGCGACAGCGAACAGCCTCCTCGTCACCAAACGTTTACTGATAATAACAGAGAGCAAGCTAGCTCAGTTAGTTAGCCGATACTCGCTAGGACTGGTGAGAACTTACTTACGGTTACTTATGGTGTCATGTGATATACAGTGGCATTAAAGAACCAAGTTAAGTCGACGTTAATCGTATATCCAGTTTGGAACGAAGCTGGAAGAGGTGAAAACCTCCGAGTTAGTATTGACCATGTGATAGACACTTGCCATTGTGGTTCCAGAAAGACACAAACAAATGGAAAGGGCTCACAGAATCATCTGGATTTCCGGATGAAGGTAATAGTTTAGGCTTCCTTTCTTGGTAATATTTTTCTTACAGGGAAAGAAAAAAAAAAAAAAACCTTCTCGTTTCAAAAGCAAGTTTTGGGTTATACTGTAGAGTTTTACTGATCTAGCATGCTAGAAATAGTTATGAATCGATGGCTGTGTAAAATATCCTTTTCTGAGGGCTTACCGGCTCCCACTGAGGACAGACTTTGATACAGAAGCCAGACAGCGAATCTAGAATGTGTGTAATTAAAACCTGAGACAAAGAGGCCTCCGGATGAGGGACTGAGCATCCCGGCGACGCTCCACCTGCAGAGACGCACGTCGTGGTATTCAGAAGACACTTAGTAGTCTAATTACAGATAAGACACATTCATTAACGGTCCAAATCCCTGCCATACGAGACTGTATTGGCCAATTCTGAGCCACTCACTCTTCTCTGGGGCCAACAAATTGGTCTGCTCTCAGAAGTGCTATCTAAATGCAAACACCAAGCAGCCCTTCAGAATATTAAACAGCCATCTTGGGTCTTTGCTAAGCGAACAATGTAATTTAGCGGGTATTTTTCTATGTCCTGAGATTAATTATGCCAATCCTCATTCTCCACGTAGCTTTGGCTTTAATGCATTGAATATCCCTGGGAGATTGCTATATAAAAACGGTCTGTGAGAAGTGGCAAGGCTGACCTTTCTGTGCTTTCAGCCATTAGCCAGACCTGTCTCATACCACCGCACAGTACAAGAACTCATTAATCTACATATGGAGTCATGCATCGCTTTATTGGCTCTGCTTACATGGCCCACGACCATGAAAGGTGTATCCAGGGTCGCCATGTCTGCATAAAAAAAAAAAAACCCCAAAAAAAACAACAATGGACTATTGGCCATTCAGAAACCTCAGTGCTACAGAGAATCATTTGCTCTATTGTGAGTATAGAAAGTAAAATTGACCGAGCTCTAAAAGGTGGGAGGGGAATACTCTGTCTCCTCTGTCAATCACAGTGACACTAGCCAATTGTGAGTGTATAGCGCTTTTCTCCGAGTGTGTTACACTGCCCTGTGATAGAGTATGGGCAGCAATTCAAAAAGCTGGCTTGACATGTCTTGGAGGAAGCATGCATTAGTCTTCATCCTCTCCGGTTGCTCGGGGAATGCTGGCTGGTGGGTGAGAACTAGCCAAGACTAATTTGGGGAGTAAATGGTGGGGTAGAGGGAGCAATTTCAGCTCCAAAACGCAACCTTCAACCCTTCCAAAACCTGTGAGAAACTCAAAAATATAACCCTCCCCCATATAAGTAAGGAATAGCATGATAGTTATGACATACCATTTTAATAAACTGTATGCTCCGTCACTGCTTTCTAATACATTTATTCCACGCTCATGAACGTGATTTAAAGGACCCGTGTAAGCTCCCTTCAAATAACGTGTTGAGGTTATTTTTATACGCAGTTTACTCTTCAGAGAAGAGTCCGCAAAACGGAAAACTGAGAGCAAAAAAAGAAGAAAAGAAAAAAAAACGAACAGTAGCTTTAGTAGCATAGTAGCATAGTAGCTCCTGGAATTAGTAGCTCCTCCCCACTTCAAAGTATGTTTCACTACACTATGTATACTCATTTTAAAAAGTTCTTTTCCTGGCCTCTCCAAGTCTAATCGTGTTTACCTGATCTACTCAGAATTAGATTAGACATCAACACGTCATTTTAAAGGAGAAAACATGGGCTTTTTTTTGGTGGTGTAACTATTCCTATTCTCGTTTGCCCATAGCTTCTCAATTTTTTTCTGCGATCCTTCTTTGCTCAGTCAAACAGTTTGTGAAAAATGCTGACCTTTCTATGCTTTTAAGCGAACAAGACGTGAGTGAAATCGCCTGCTTTCTACATGCCTGGCTTCTACACAGCTCCCTAATAACCTTGTTTATTAAGGGGGATATTTGATTTTCTGCAATGGAAAAGGTTTTGTTGCAGTTCTGCCGGCAGTCGGATGGATGTGAATAGAATTCTCCGACCGGAGAAAAGGAAAGAAATAAAAGAACCAGTAAGTAAGCTTTGCGCACGACTAGTCACGTAGCACTTTGCAGCTGTTTACCGTAGCGTAGTTTTACGATATTAATGCCCAGACAGTTGGACAGGAAAATTAAATTGAGGGAAAAAAAAAGCTGGGTTTCTTTTTCTAAGGCGGTACAACTGAAAGCCTAAGAGCAATTGATATCCTGGAGAAAGCACTGGGCTGGCAGAATTTCTCTAACCGAGTTAACGTCAAAAAAGACGGATTACTTCAGGTGGATTCAGAAGACCACAGTCTCCTGAAAGCCAAGCGCGAAATATGAATTAACTTACACGGACAGGGGAAGCCCGAGTTCTGTTATACAGCGAATATTTACAATATTTTTATAGACTACAGAACATTTAAAAGAACAGACGAGCAAAAAATAGATGTGCCAAGCTTCCTCCCATATTCAAACGTTTCGCGCTGAAGCTACGAAGCTAACGTAGCTAACAAGTAACAGACGAATATCTCACCCCCCCCCCCCAGCTCCCCCACCCCACCTTAATACATGTTCAAATCTTTATATTCTTGTTACATAAGTAAGAAATAAAAACGATATTTACAGCTGTTACAAAACACCGACACTGGAGACTCATTCCATGAATGCGAAACACAAATATCTAAAATAACTGCGCTTTTTAATCCATTTGTCAAGGGTAGCACTTTCGTGCCACAGCTCGCACGGTGACAAGTTGCATGTGCTCGTGTTTGTTTTTGTTCGATTCTTTTATTCAAACTCTGGAGTCTAGCTTTAAAATACACAGTATGGGAGTTGTTAACTGACTCATTTTTTAGAGTGAGGTTTTGACACATAACTGTAGCGTTTCTATTATATGTATTTGTATTTATTATAGCTGGACGTTGTTTTTTTTATATATATATATATGTATCTGCTGTAAAAAAAAAAAAAAAAAAAAAAGGACTCTAGAGAGAGAGGGAGTAGTCTTGATGTACTTTAACAATTGGAAATGTAACAGCTTTGGATAGCCTCTGCGTCTCATCTCCTTACTTTACATTTCTACTCTGGCTTATTTCTGCTCTAAACTGTTTGTGCTGCTGAAGCAATTTACTTTGGCTGATTGATGGTGCCGAGATGCCGTACGCTCATCCTGCTCCGCGAGCTCGCACAATGCAGTTAAAGAGAAAAGTGACTCTGCTATCTGAATGCAGGCCGAGCCATGAGACGGATGATGTGTCTGGACTACGCAATTTATTTCTCTCTTTATACTAATCTGCACCGTGTTATCATACAGCACCACGGGTTACATTCTTTGCCCGAAGTCCGGAGCAACGAAATTTCGAGACACGTTTACCCTTTTACGCACAGATTCAAAAGTTCAGCTTATTTCCTCTTAAATATGTCCATAAAGTGCATGTATTTCTATTCAAGCTCCAGCACACTAAACAAGAATGATAGGTTTTACCTCCAGTGGTCAGAAACGAGATTTTTGGGGGTACTTTACTGTGACTCCGTAAATCACGAGAGAAGCAGATCAATAGGCCGAGGATAACTCTCAACGTGACGCTACCGCCAGCATGCTTCACCGTAGAGACGGCGATGAGCAACGCTGGGTTCAATTTTGGTCTCATCAGACTAGAGCACCATCATGTCTTCTGGCAAACTCCAAACAGAATTTCATGAGACTTACATCTCTTCCACGAAGTCCAGGTTTGTGAAGCGTCCAGGCTACGGTTGTCATATGAACTTCTCCCAGATGAGCTGTGGATCTCTCCAGCTCCTTCAGAGTTACCCTTGGGCTCTTGGTTGTTTCTCTAACACGCTATTTTACCCAGTCACTGATTTCTGGTGGACTCTCCTCTAGGCAGAGTTATATACTTTCCATTTTTTAATAACGGATTTAATACTGCTATAAACCATACGGTGCTTGATACTTTTCCAGGACTTGGTCCTGGACTAATTTTGATAACTCCTTGTTCTTCACGACGCCGTTTGTTTGGCTTTGATCTCTAACAAACTCTGGGGTCTTCCAGAAACAGATGTATTTATACTGAGATCTCGTGACACTAAGTGCACACGGGTCTACTCCATTCAACTACTTGTGTCACTTCTGATGACAACTGGTTTTTATTTGCAAGTAATTTTGCTAACTGTACTGACCCCCCCAACCCCGACTTTCAATTTCACGACATAAAATCCCAATTAAGTCCATTTCAATTTGTAAAAATACAAAAGTTCAAGAGGAGCAAATATTTATGCAAGGAACTGTAGAATGCCAGCAGGTTTCGTTCCATTCTGTCATGAGTAAAAGACAAAAATAAAGCCGTTCACAACGGCTGGTTTGTCTTCGCCACTGGTGTCACAGTCGATTTCAAGCGTCCTATTTTAAGTCACACCGCTCGACTACTTAATGACATATTTAATATTAAGCGCCACAAGACTCGGCTACGAAATCTGCGCATGAAGCAGACGTGAGAACGCACGGCTCGGTTTGCTGTCTCACGCCTTCCGTTGCGTTTACACGCTGAGCATGACGGCATGGGTTCCTTCGTTACTGTGCTCGGCTGACGGAGCGGCGCTGTTAATTAGGACAGCGGGGCGATATTTGAATTGCTAAGGCAAGACAGCATGCCACCTTGAGGCACGATTAGCCTCAAACGCTAATCTCAATGGCTGTTAGGGAGAAAAATGGCTCCAATTATACGCATTAGGTCAGTGAGAAGACGTTTTTACCGTGTCTCGAATTCTGACAGTGGTTAAAATGAAGAGATTCAACTACAACAACAATGTTATGGTTAAAAATCCAATCACTGTTTCGCTCCATTTTCCTGACGAATCACTTCCTGTAAACAAAGGACAAGTTCATAAACGACATCAATTTCCACACTCTGTAATGAGGCGTGTAATGCAAAAGCCACTAATGAGAAACTTTGGCCCTAAGTGAGAGATAATACAGATACTTGCAATTAAATCACTAAAACAAGAGCCATTTCAGATCTAATTAGCGATGAGAACCAGGAAATTAGAGGTTACAAATACGGTCTCGCATAAATCAGAGCCTAAAATCTAATAAAGCCAATGGAGCAGCTGTCGCATTGAATGTGTCACCTAGAGTGTTATCTAATTGTGACCACACACTAATGTGTGTGTGTGTGTGTGTGTGTGTGTGCACGGTTCCCTGTGAAGGATGGCATCCCATCCTCGACGTATTCCCGCCTCCACTGTTCCCGTGATAGACTCCGGATCCACCGCAACTCTGACCAGGATAAAATGCTTGCTTAAGAATCAATCAATGACATACGAGTGGACAGAACATCTGAGAAACCCAACACACTAATGTCCTGTTGCAATTTCATCAAATGTCTTTTTTGTCCTGAGGGTATAAAAACTTTTGCACCCCGACTACACTGGCAACATCTTTTCCAAAATGAAAATCTCTCGCAGACTTAAATTAGACAGCATGTGACTCAAATTCTGACTTCATTCTTATGCAGTCTTTTCATCTTAAAAACCGCAGATTAGTGGGAACGTGAATAACATGGCTCTTGTCTCGTCCTTCCAGCGCTGAGACTTCGGTGCACATCTGAACACGACGAAACGTTTTCAATGGCAGAAAATAAACACTCTGCCAGGAAGAAAGCTTTCAAGACTGCACTCTACTTCACTTTGCCAAGCACGTGGCCCACACAGGAAGGTGAACAAGCTGTAATGAGAGGGACTCTAATGAGGACCGACGTGCTGTTACACCTCACACTGCGGCAGCTGTCCCTCGGGTGACGCGTCCCCTTATTAGAGAACGAAATGTCACAGAGCTCTGGAGGATATAAACACAGGCACTGATGGGTTTTCTTGCTCCTCGCCCCAGTATAATCAGCGTCACTTTTATTCACCGGTGCCTGGAATTTGTCTTAGCGTCAATGACTCAGCTTATCATAAAAATAAATAAATAAATAAATAAATAAATAAATAAATAAATAAATTCAGTATATGTTATAGTATACAAGTGGAGTATACGTGCATTACTAAGTGACTGCTGAAAGGCACTGACACTGGAGACTCCTTCCATAAAAATCTAATTGTAGAAAACATCACACTATCAACGATTATACGTTTTTCTTCATTACATAACACCCCCCCACCCCACCCCACCCCGTTTATTATTTGTCTTAGATTATGTGGAGCATCAGCTATACAAGCCCCCATCAACGAGCTGTTGCTATAGAAACAATACCATATCAGAAGAGCGCATTAATATAAACCTGTGATTTGAGTTGCAGTCTGAACTAATGTTAGACCTGCTCAATGGCGCTGTGGTAGAAGTAAGGAATGAAGCATACCGTGTCATTCGGTTGCAGGAAAATAATCAACAACGGTCGAGTTTTACGATGAAGCAGCATTAAAGCAGCCCAAAGTCGATTGTTTTCTTTTTAACGGCACAAGAAACCCTTCAAGGTTTACGTAGAACCCCTTGACAGGACGTATAGTTAAGGGTATAGTCTAGTATAGTTTGTATAGTTAAGGGTACAGCATAGTCCTTTTTTTGAAGGCTAAGAACCCTTAATTATACAAAAGGACACCTTGAAGAACCTTCTTCCTTGTAAAGTGTATTATTACTGGCGCATCAAAAACTTTACTCAGTGTCTCGTGTAAGTAAACAAAGACATGCGAGGATATGAAAAGTAAGTGATGGGCAACCTTGGCAGGTAGTGTTCAGTACATCTGTCTAGATATTCCTTAGTATTCATGCAGTATAACTGAATAAATGTTTTCTTTCATAAGGAAATGGATAGGGACAGGATTTATGAAGTGCATCAGTCTGACTGAGGAGAGAAACTGTATATGAACCATCTTCTGTACGTTATCTCATCAGTACCAAGATTATATATATATATACACACATACACACATGTTAATGTAGACAGAAAGCCATTTCTGAGTCCAGCTACTTTTACTCAGCTCTGTTTGTGAAACATTTCGTGGACATCTTGTTGCCTAATGAAGAAGGGAAACTGACGGGTTCTCCTTTTAGTCAGGAGTTGAAGATTCAAATATACATACCTTTCCATACAAGTAATGTCTTCAAGACAGAAAATATGGCGTCATGCACATGGTTCTGCACTGTAGTACGGTATGTATTATAGGATTGTAGTTACTAAAGATGAATGAATTACTGAATGTAATTGAGTAAGGGCAGCTTTAGTGCATCGCAGCTGTACGTTCCTGAGCTTGGGTTACGGTCTCCGTGGAGCATTCCTACCATGTCCTACCATGTGGCTTTCCTCCAGGTTTCATCCCACTTGTTCAGAACACTGGGTGCAAGGCAGGAGTGCGACGTCAATCCATCGAATGGATCGGACACAGAGATTTGACACATAGGGGCAATTCAGCATTACACCCATCGGTATATTTTAGAAGATGTGAGGAGACCAGAGAACCTAGAGAAACCCCTCCTAGGCAGTAAATAGAAACCTAGACCAAGGAGTTCTGAGGCAGTAACTCTACCTGACGCACCACCATGCCACCCACACTGTAAAATATGACCCGGTAATGATTTGTTTATACTTTAACAGTTCATGATTTGGAACAATATTCTAGTGTAGTAGGATGGGATGGAGTGGGCAGCTTTACTCCTTTGAGAAAGAAAATCTGTTTCTCCAAGACACTCGTTCATTCTATCCATGACTGGGGGGGGGACGACATTTCAGGGAAGCTGAAAGTCAGCTTTTCTAAAATGCCCCCAAAAAGAAAACAAAGCCAGTAAAGCTTAGGTGTCCAACAGAAAACAGACTGAATGACAGAAAAACAAATCCAAATCCAGTAGGGGAAAAAGGAAAAAAAAAAAAAAACCGGTTACGCTTTGTTGCTTAAATTGCATTTACATAATGTGAAATTTCCTATTGAGGCAATTAATTGAACCATTATTTGACAAGCAGCTGATTAAGCTTGGTCAACATTCAAAAGAATATGCCAGAGCCATTATCCACTGTTTTGACTAATTATAGAGATAAATGAAATTCATTTATTTCATTCATTTCGCTTTTCCAATTGACCAAATAATCAGAGACGCTTTGTTTTGTTCTCTGCCTTTCACAGAGATAGCAAGTAATTGCTAATCTGTAATAGGGACAAGACACAAGCATGTGGCTTCTCTCGCTCCGTTACTCGTTCCTAAAAACATTTCTTTCATATTAACAAGCATTAAGTTGTTGCCATCTTCTCTCAGAAAACTGGCTTGGTTGCCAGAACCATTGTGGTTGGACTCGGGGAAGGAAGAGAAGGGTTTATTGAAGGAGGAAGTGAGAATAATAGCACCTGCCACAGCGACAGGAAATGTGCCATGCACCCATTATGACACAAAGAGAAGAAATACAGCTTTAATATACTCCCCTTCAATGTAATCAAATTTCCTTTAATAAAAGAAAGACGGAGCTGGGGGTATTTATGGCTGGCGTGGTGGGGGAATAAAATCACGCATCTGCCGAGCCTCATGGATGTGACGGGCTGCCATGGATCTGCAGCGTGGTAGATTAGACCTTTGTAGTTTAAATACAATAAATAATTGAGCGTGAACGTTAGCATTAGCATTTGTGGAAGGAGTCTCCAGCATCAGCTCTGTAATTTTACCTTTTCCAACATGGGAAAGTGTTTAGGCTGGAGAGAGGTACAGTTTCTTGGCGACATGACAACTAGTAGTATTTAAAGTATATACAATGCGATGTATACAATATAACGTACGTACATATGCAATACCGAGACCTAACTCGTTTTGCAGATGTTCCACAATATTATATTTAACTGTAAGTTTAAAATAAATGTCTTAAGTTACAGCTGTTGCACCGTTACCCCGTAACTGACCAACCGTTGTTTGATGTTGACGAAAACTGCAGCGTGGTTCTCCACTAACCAAACATGTTATTCAGGACAATATATATTTTTACATACGACTCTGTAGGAAAATGTGGCTTTGCTATCTTGTGCATACAGTCCCACAATCACACAATGTTTGTCAAAGCATCACACAATGTTTGTCATCAGCTGTTCGCCTTGGCCGACTCATTCGGTGCCTGTTGCTCAAATCCACCGGTGGCTTCTTTCTTTTTCAGGACATTCCATATTGTCGTACTGTCTATGCCCAATGTTTTTGTGCAATGCCTCGGATTGATTTTGCTTTCTTTTTTCAGCTTCAAAGTGGCTTGCTTTTCTCCCATAGGCAGCTCTCTGATCTTCATGTTGGCTTATCCTTTTTAACAACGAATGCACTTTTCAAAGGTTGAAACTGAAGGCTAAAACCAAGAGTAGACGTTCAGAGCTATCTATTCTTTAAACAATCAATCTATGAGGACACACCTGGGTAACAAGAAACACCTGTCAGTCACATGATACAAAATATTTCTGCTGGGTGGTCCGATACAAAATGCGCTATGTTCTATGCCGTTTAACACATCTACATATAAACACCAGGTAATAAAAGCTGAAATTCTAAACTCTCTTCTCATCTTCAGCTTTTGATCTCAAAAATATTAAATCGGCCTCGCCGTGCTAATAGTTTCAGAGGGAATTCAACTTGTACTACAATCTTTACAAAATTCTGTCCTTCTTACAGAAATATATGCAGCACATTATAAAAAAATATGTTCAGTGTTTAGCCTTGGGAGTAAAAAAAAAAGATATAAAAATTCAGTTTTTCACTAGTATGTGGACAATAGTGGTGTCATTACATGGCCTGAGGCCATGATCATCATATAAAATGTAATATATTGGCACTGTAGACACAGCTTCCCGTCCTTCCCTTTCCCCTGCTGCCTCACTAAAGCCGGTTCTGTTATTGATGGCACCACTCACAGCATTTGTCTAAATGCTCTAAAGTGTCAGGGACTGTTATTACAGAAACGGCTGCACCCATTTCCGCAAGACCGGGAAAGGCCGTGTGTTTCACCCTGGAATTCTCCCTCCATCAGCCACGGATCACAGCCGTCTCATCAGGTGAATTAATCCTGGCTTCCTGTCATAATATTGGATTTATGAGCTGTGATCTAATCATAACCCCTGCCCAAGGTCTCCTCTCCTCTCCTGGCTAAAATGGGACCATGAGATCGATGGGCGAGTTAAAGGAGAGAAAACAACAGGAACAATAGCAAAGACAATAAGCATCACCCAAAGTAAAAGAAGTAGTGTTGGTTTCTCCTGAAGCAGGGACGGGGAAAATTCCACGCGGTTTATAGCTCTAAACTGACCAGGAAATGTGAAAGTCCAGGAAACGTGACGGCCACTTCGGAAACGTAACTCATCCTGGCCGTCATCGCTGAATACGAGGTAATTCATATTTAAAAGACTTTTAATAAAGCTTACTTTATTTTGCTTTGAAACGGCCCGATATAACGCACTGTTATGCATTATATACATCATGAGTACATAGCATTTGGGTACAATTTGAGGAAACGTGTCACAGAGCTTTACAACTTGCAGAACGTTACAGCACAGCGCATAACCTGTGTTAAAGTGAATGTTATAAACGGTCATGTTTATGATGACCTTATGAACAGATTATAATGCGTCCCGTAACCTGATATCATACGGCAAGTCATATACCTGTGCTTTATAAAGAGTTATGCATGTAAATATGATAATATACTCATGAGCAGTTATAAGGTATCATGTATGCTATATAATATGTTATAAATGTATTTATAATGCATTATGCATAGAGTACTCGTAAGATGGCATGCAGAAACGTGTGACGGAAAGCGTGATTTATTTCTTTTTTCACCGTTTCTATTAAATGAAGCGCGGCTGAGACGACGTCATCAGCCCGCCTTCGTCATGAAACCCATTAGTCTCTGACAGGGCCAACGAGGAAGCACAGCCAAAGATAAAAAATAACGATGCAAAATAAAAACCTCATGTAGATCAGTTTAGATCTTCGAGGCTCCCTTGAGTAAATTCATCCGTATCTAAACACTCACTCGACAGATTATGAGCGGGTTTTATAACCAGCATGAGAACGTATTGCTCGCGTAGAGGGCATTTCACAGACTAACAACTTTCATCATCAAGACAGAGAAGAGTTTCTCGCGGCTTGTCAAGCAGAGTACTTGAAGCCTGGGCTCAAGATGGGAAAACAAAACAAGATCCTCTGGGGAGATCAATGCGCCTCGGTTTGTCACATCCCAGATGGTGTGTAAGTCGTGCAGACGAAGCGTGCTCGAGAAAAGCTGTCAAAACGAATACGGATACATCTCTGAGGTCTGTGAGACAGGCAGCCGATAGCAAATAGGAACCGAGACTAGAGCATATTTATTATTACGGGAGAAGGAAATCGAGTCTGGTCCCAGCAGATATTATCCAAAGTGCAAATAAGCACGAATCAACTCTGTTGCTCATTCGCAGTTCATTACCTTGACTCGCGTGAGTGACGTGACAAGACCACGGCCTGCGCTCTCATTCGCAATCTTGCTGATTTGCCATTAGGTGTCATGAGCGCCACGGAACTTCCATTTGCATACAGGCCTCACACCCCCCAATCGATGCTTTAATTATGAAATGAAACGCATTCAAGCACCGAGCAGCTCCTACGCCCATTAATTATTGAACTAAGCACATTAAAGCAGCCGAGGGACGGCCGGAAAAGATTACAATTTACCCAGAGCGATCGTAAAGCAGCCACAAGCTGCGTCATTAAACCCGCCAGGCTGGAGAGCAATGTTTTCCTGCTTAGTGGCTGAATAAGAGATGCACTACAGTGATTTTCTGTGATTTCTCAAATGAACGAACGATGGATCTCTGTGAAAGTGGGTTGGCATAGATGTTGGGGCTGATTGGGTAGCGCTCAAAAGGAGTGCCCATCACCTACACGAGTCATTCATGGCAGCTAACATTAACCTACGTTAACATTTATGAACATTTATTCTAGAGCTGTCACTATTGCTTTCTCCAAATTTGACGTAGTTAACATTATATCCAAGTTAAGAGATAGAGAGCTTTTGAAATAACTATTTTTTTTAAATGGCATTTTAAGGACTGATGTACAATTGAAAACCATTACATTACCAGGGTTTTTCAGAGGGCTTAGGTGCTGTCTGGGTTCCAGCAGGTGGTGATGTTTGGGGTCTTTTTAAAAAAAAAAAAAAAAATTATTCTATTATCCCTTTTTCGGAAAGGGAGGAAGGTCCCTTTCAGTGTTTGCGCCTTCTGGGGCTGATGGCCTTTGACGGTCTCGGCCGTTCCATTGGGACGGTTGCGAATGAGAGCGTTTCAGCGCTGGATAGAGGAAGAGGTTCGGCCAAGCTGCCGTAGATCTCTTCGCACCGCACGGAAACACTCGTTGCCCTCTGTTCTCTCTGGCGCCTATGACAGTGCGCCTATGGGTGTGTTTTTCAATTGCAATTATTCAAGTCGCTCGAGGTTTGAAGTCAGAGTTCGGTACAGGGTTAGCATTCAAACATTTTTAAGTCTTTATTTGGATATGATTAAGTGAAATCCAACCATAATACCCCTTGAAGAAAAATCACCAATCTACCTACTGGCATGTTTTTGGGAAGAACCCGGAAGAAACCCAACGAGAGATGGGGGAAAACATGCAAAATTCCGACACAAACCTGGACCTGTGACTGAGGCAGCAGAGCTACTCACTGCCCTAATTCACAATCATACTTGAGTAAAGTACAAATTCTCTAAAATGATATTAAACACAACGCAGTGGACTAGCATCGTATCTAGGTTGTATTCCCAAGCTCACATCCAGTCATCCCGGGATAGGCTCTGGATCCACCACCACCACCCTGACCAGGATGAAGAGCGGGGTGAAATAGAAAGAACGAATGATATTTAAATATAAAAATGAAGTACGATTAGATTTATACTTCATTTTGTGTAGTTGGGAAACTCTCAACCCAAACTTGATCTAGCTTCACTTTTTCTTATTGTTTATTCCCTAAAGCTAGTGGCGTCACCTACAATGTTCTGGGATGAATCAGAAATAAAAATACAGCGTGAGACAGAAACTGCCGAGACCCTGAAGACTCATCTCTTTAATGTCATGCTGGTGTTCTCTGGGAGTTTGGGACTGCCTGTTTCTTTGAGCGAGAGAAATGAAAAGCAGAAGTTAAGGAATGGTGCTTGGAGATGAAGGAAAGCCATCGTGCTTATGCATAAATCATACCATCTGAGGAGTAAACACTGTGGGCACCAGCCCAGAGGCGAAAAGCTCGAGCTGGAGAACCAGAAATGACAGACAGGTTCTCGTCCCTGATTTCTCTCTCGGGTCAGGACTCGCTGTTGTTCACTGAACTTTCAGGAGCACAAACACAAGCACTTGGTTTCTTCAGGACTGAAACAGGAGGTAGAGTTTCTGTCCCAGGAGGTCACTCACTCGTCTCATCTACCTGCAGTCGAACAAGGAGCTCTAGAGCCGTAACAATCAAACATGCCTGATCCTATCAAGCTGTCGCCTCTGAGACAGCAGAGTCCTAATTGAGAGATTTTCAAAGCCTCTCAGTGTCAGGAAGGGCCCAGAGGATCCTAATGAAGTGTCACATCAGATATACACACTGAAGATTATCAGCAAAGACCACAATAATCCCTATGGAGCTGGAAGGGGTGGAGAACACGTCTAATGATAATGGGACAAGGACCAGCAAAGATCACTTTGAGACGGCAACACGCTGTACTGTGACAAGTTTACGGTCCTCGTAGGGGAAACTCTGTAGTCGGAAGATTGCTCAAATCTTGGGCTTGCCAAAGATCCGGTCATAGATTTAAGAGAGGACTCGCTGAATAAACATAACGATCATTTATTTCAAAGCACTTTGGAGAGAAACCTCTAACAATTCACCAAGAATTATAAGATGTGCTCCAGGTTGAGCGGCTTTATCTTACCATCACTGTTGCACCAATTAAGTGAGGCTCTTAACCCCTTTGACCCCTAGCAACCCTGGCCCTGGTCATACTGCATGTGTCAGTCAGCATAAATGTAAAAGTTATCCAAAAACCTGCCGTAGTTCTGCACATAACTATCACGAAAAAGTGGGCAAGAAACACAGCAATGTTATCCCAAAGAACACAAGGCTGATTCCATGACTATAGTGCCGTTTAGCCCTTTATTCGAGTATTTTTTGCCATACTGAATCTAAGAAACCATGCATATCTCATGTCAGCTAACAACATAACCTTGCTGACAGGCTGCATTTTGCTCTTAAATGAGTTTTTATGAATTAATACATACGCAAAACGTAACTTAACGTCACGAGGACATTACAGACATTCCAACGATTCACTTAAACCGAACCGCATTACTTCTATGTAAAATACTCAGTTATGATTGGCTGGCAAATATTTGTTATTTACGTATATCGACCTGTCTCTAATGTAGATGTCAAATGTTCAACCTTAGCTGTAAATCAACGTAACCATGACAGCGAGTGTAAATAAAGGTTCGCGCTTAGCGGATGCCTGAACTAGATCACCTGTGGGGGAAAATAATAATAATAATAATAATAATAATACAGAAATGAATTATTTATAAGCTGTATATGGAACGATGTTTGAGTCACAAGGATTCGGGTTCGCATCTGAATTTTTACATTTATATCGAGCTTTGAGACGGAAATGAAATTCATGGTTTTTAAATGACCAGCTGTACAAAATTCTATATAATAGAAATATTCTGCTACAGCAGACATTCCAACGATTTCTTTTCATTTTCTGATTAAAATTCATTCAAATCCTCCAATTGGGTCATTCAGAACCTATCTATTTGGGTGTTTGGAACGAAGGGTAAAAATTACCCCTTTTCTGGAGTATTTAAAGCAACCGCGCAGGTTGGGTTCACAATGTATAGTGAAATTAACCCAGTGTGTGTTCGGTTATAGACTGAGCCAGCACTGGGTTACAGAAATGAGTGTGTATACTTTATTTTCAATAAACAGCAGCGTTCACTGCCCCCCTTATTGTTTTATTCCAAGCCTCTCTATTAGGCATGTCACATTTCCAAATAAAAATAGCTTTTCTAACCAACAAAAAGGTCACGGTGACCTATCAGCTGAATTCATTCACGCTTTCAAATGCACCCTTTACTCTCAGCGGCTCTCCTCACAATAGAGAAACAGTTCTTCAGACACAAAAATGCTTACTGTTTCTGCCAGAATGACGCTTTTTTCCCCCCCTGAATTTGAATTAAACTGCCATGCAGGCTTGAAACAAAAGCCAGTAAAATGGCATTGATCGAATCTTCCATAAAAAGCTTGTGTCCATGCCCGGTCAAGTCTGCTCTCAGGGATCACTGAGTGGAATTAAACCAGCCAAGCTCATTGAAATTCAGTGCGCTTCCGTTCAACATTTTCTTCACCTTAATGAGCAGAGAGACCCGGGGAATCTTGTCAGAAAGTGTGTTTTAGCATAACGAAAACCAGTTTCGGCTGGATTTACGTGATCGTGAATGCAGAAATCGAACGTCTAACTTTTCCCAACCCTCAATGTGAAATTACAAAGTATAATAAAGATTAAGTGGGGGGAAAAAAACATTTCAGGCAAAAAAAAAAAAAAAAAAAAAAAGTTACAAAAACCTGGTTGCGTAAGTGTGCACATCCTTTTATAATTGGGTATGTGGCTGTGTTCAGAATGAACCAATCACATTCCATCTCAAGTTCAAAAGTAATTATCATACAGCTCTCAATTAAATTATTCTGATTAACCCCAAATAAAAGATCAGCTGCTCCTGTAGGATTTTCTTCACATCATCTTGGTTTCATCTGACTGCTGAAGCCATGGCCTGCAAAGAGCTTACAAAGCCTGTACAGGGTCTCGGTGTCAAAAGGAATTGATCAGGAGAGGGGTACAAAACAGTTCCAAAACCTTAGATGTACCATGGAACACCGTAAAGGCCATCATCAACAAGTAGAGAAAATGGAGCACCATAGTGGCATCACCAGGAACAGGACATCCATCCAAAATTTACAAAAGGCCAAGACAAAAGCTTACCAGGGAGGCTGCCAAGAGACCAAAGGCAACATTAAAGGAGCTGCAGGAATATCCGACAAGTACTGATTACTCTTAGCTTGTAACAACAATCTCTCGTTGTTCACACGTCTGGGCTTTGGGGTAGGGTGGCTAGACAGAAGCCCTTTATCACAAAAACATCCAAGCTCAAATAAAATGTGTCAAAATGTGTTGTGGTCTGATGAGACCCATTCCAAAAGGTATAATAATGCCATAATTCCAAAAGGTTCACCATACCCACAGTGAAGCACGGTGGTGGCAGCATCACGGCTTTAGGGCTGCTTTTCTTCAGCCAGAACTTCAGGATTTAGTAAGGTGGAGGGAATCGTCAATAGCTACAAATACTAGTTATTTAATGCAGAGCTTGCAGGTGTCTGCTATGAAGCTGAAGATGAAAAGGAGTTTCATCTTTCAGTATAACAGTGACCCAAAACAACAGGCAGAGCACAGGACAGCAGACGGCCTCTATACTGCTGTTGTTTTTGTTTTGCTTTACTCAGCATGTTGAACCGGATGTCGTGTTTTCAGGTGGTGCATCAAACCTTTTCGTGGAAAAGTGCTTCGGCACCGTACCCCCCCCCCCCTTGAAATTTCTGCGGAACAAACACTGCAGATGGCAAATTTGATGTCCTTATCAGAAACTCTGAAGTATTTCCAAACCCCTGACACGCTCGCCCTTTGCCGGGTGGCGCCGTGATAACCGTCGGCTAGATCGAGAGTGAACCGAGGGGCAGCATATATTTTTCGCCCGAAAATTTTCGGCGCATCCCTACAACCTTCTCCCACACTCTCAAGAAACACACGACTGCTGCTAGCACTGGCTGAATACTTAACGAGCCAGACTGCTGAGTCTTTCATCCTGCTTTAATATTTGAAAACTGAGCTGAATAACTGTAACTCTGGTGTCAAACTCTCTGCAGGTTCTGGGATAAACCGTTCCCAGTGCGTTGCATGCTGGTTTGACAGGTTTGGACACTCAAACGGGCCTTTTTAATTATCCGCGGAGTTCACAGAAACGAAGCGTCAGAGAACTGTGCGTTAATGACGAGGAGAGGGAGAGAGACGTGGGACAAGCGTGGGTACACACGGGCCGGTCGATCTCATCCGCTCTCTGCTCAATCTAACGCTTAAAATCCATCACAGGCCTTAATCCAGTTTATCCCAGTGAGACACTAATGCTGAATCTAATCCGTCCCTTGATTGTTCCCTGACCTTGAACTCCAGTGTAACGTGGTTAGATGGAAACCGTCGCACAGAGACGACGTGCGCGATGGGATACCATCCACAACATAACTGATGAAACTAAATTAGAGGGAAATAACTGATTAGCGTTAATTCAATAGCATTTTAATTAGAAGCGGCGTTTATAAATGTTACAGGACACCTACATATGCCCTTACTCACCGAGTAAGAAAGTAAGTAGGTCTGGAAGATAGTCGGTTAATAAGTCAGTATTTAAGGAGCTAAGTCAGTCAGTACAGAAGCAGGGAAGTCAGTGAGTCGGTATGCAAGCGTGTTAATAAGCAAGAAAGATAGTAGGTCTGTCTGTAAGTTAGTCAGACGGTATGAAAGTTGAGAAGTCGGTCATTCAGTAAGTCAGTAAATCAGTATGTAAGTGGGTAAGTCAGTCAGTCAACCAGTCAGTAAGTAGGTCAGTATGTAAGACATTCAGTCAGGAACTCAGTAAGCCAAGTAAGTCAGTCAGTAAGAAGCAAGTCAGTTAGTATACCAGCAAGCAAATGTGTACGTAATTCAGTATGTCAGTAGGTTAGTAAGTGGGTAGGTAAGTTAACAAGTCAGTGAGTAATATGTTCATCAGTCAGTCAGTCATTCAGTCAGTCAGAGTCCGTGATTATGCCTTTATGACTTATACAATCTGCCGAGCTCTTAAGTCATAAGACGTAAGATTGCGTATGACTGTATAAGGTTAGATAGGATTAGATACACGACATTAAAATATGTTCTCACTTCAAGGATTAAGCATTTCCTCAATGTACCTGCTCCACTGACCTAGAATCAGCCGTATGTTGATCATTCGATCGGTCAGTGAACCAAAAGGAGGTCAGAGTGCTGTTACTGTCCATTAAATCTTTTCTTTTGCACTTGTGGTAAAAGATCACTCAGATTCCCTCCATTTTATTCCACAGGCAGGGCGTATCATTCCTAGTTAAGCTTATGAAACACGCTGTGGAATCAAGACTAGCCATAAATATTATGACCCTCTGTAGGAACATAAGTATGCGCGCACACACACACGCGCACGGTCAGTGTGTAGGAGTTATTTCAGGTTCTGTACGCCAATGAGACATTAATCTCTGACAGTTTGTATGCTGATGCCAGACGAATGGCCTCTTCTGCCATTATTAGAAGAACAAAGACCTACATCCTGTACAGCAAAGATAAAAACAGCGCCTGCCAACAGCGCCTGTCTGTCTGTCCATCTATCTGTTTCTCTCTCTCTCTCTCTCTCTGTGTGTACTGTAGTAGTGATGGATGGACTAACGGTTCTGCCCATGAAGGTGCCACTCCTTCACTGTCAGCTTTAATTAGCCTGAAAGCAGGTCAACACACCACAATAGCTCACATCATGCGTTTGCTTTCCTCATGCCTATAAAACATGATTGGGGGAAGTGATTTAATTTTTTTCATTTTCTAAAATGAGACAAATGAAGCAGGGGGAAAATATACAGAAGCAAGCTGTGCATAATGTTTTATCGAGGGCATTGAAAATAGGTTAATGACAGAATAACACTCTGAGTGCAACAATAATAAACCAGGCCGAGATATTTTATTATGGCTGTAAAAAAAAAAAAAAAGAAGCTCTAGTTATGGCTAATAATTGCTTTGAATATTTGCGTTCATTAAAAAAAACAAACAAACAAAAAAAAAAAAGACACAAATACTACATGACCCTGTTATAGGACATAATTTACATTAATACACTAGGAAGATGGTTTTATCCAAAATAACTCAATGAGGCAGAATCCAGTCTGATCACAAAGCTCAGGAATTCACAGTTAATGGTCTTACTCAATATCATCACATGCAGGAGCGTGCTGCTAAAGGAAAATACTGAAAGATAGGGTGGTATAACGAAGCAAAGTTACTGTTATTGTCCTATATCAGCATGTCCAGAAGGGTCCTTACTCCTTGTATAACACGGCAAACTGCCAACAATGATTTAAAAAAAAAAAAAAAAAATCATCATCATACATTTGATCATTTTGTGGAATGTTTGTGAAACAGGTTAGCTCCTGTTATCACTTATGTGATAACTGCTAAACAGACTGCTGTCTGCTATAAACAGTCGTTCTTCCCCAGCCTCTCTTTTTATTTTTTTTTAACAAAAAAAAAAAAAAACACGGCTCGTCAGTTTGTTACTGAGAAATGGCACAGTAGCAACCAACAATCAACACCTCCAGACCCTCAAATCGACACCTCCTGAACATCAATCAACACCTCCTGAACATCAATCGACATTGACACCTCCAGACCACCAATCGACACCTCCTGATCATAAATCCACACCTCCTGCCATCAATCGACACCTCCTGACCACCAATCGACACCTCCAGACCATCAGTCGACACCTCCAGACCATTATTTGCACAACGCTGTATAAAAAATCTATTGTTAATTATTTGGTGGCAAACAATACCGTGTGAAAATGTGATTTTCGGTTAAATACTTTTCTGATAACTATTGCGTGTGATGCTCAACATTGTCTCTAAATAATAGGCTATACAATCTGGAAAAAAAACCCAATGGAAACAATCACAGAAATTCTAATGGTTTCCACTACAATCATTACAAACCATCAGTCGTTAACCATTCAAACATTACCAAATGGTTTCCATTACGTAGTAGGACTTATATGTCCTTAATGAAAATGTATTTATTTTTTTTTTAATAGAAGGCGTCCCAGAGATACCATTAGTTTCCACTAAAACCAATACAATTCCCATTATAACAATTAAAACCATCACAAAGTCCATGAGGGTTTCCGTTAGAGTTGGTTTTTTTTTTCTTCAGAAGGGTTGTTTCGCAATAGATACAGAGCTTTCGATTGTGTAAATCCTCTGTTTAACAAATGTGCGGGGGAGGAGCTTGTGGTCGTGGCAGAATTTGCATATTAAATGCTGATTGGCTGAAAATGAACGGCGAGTGACGCAGTTGAAACGCCTGGAGGCGCGAGGACTCCCTCGTTCAGAGAGAGAGAGAGAGAGAAAGGCGCGCGCTCACCGAAGTTAACGCCATTGAAAGGAAAGAAGAAAAAAAAAAAACTCGTTTTTAAACGCGTCGTGTGTACTGAGCGTTTAACGGAGATCCACAGGTGCCACGCGCCCCGCTGCTGAGAGACAGGCGCTCTGCCGGTAAAGATGGCACGCGCATAGTGACAAGGTGCAGCGCATCGGGCAGGTAAACGCGCAGTTTCATCTCTATTCACTAATCAATAGCATCGAACTGCGGGGGAAAGAGGAAAATGTCATCGCTTTGCGTGCGCGCGCGCGTGTGTAAGACTAAAGAAGAAAAAGAGCTTCCTCTTAAACTGTTGCTGGCGCTTAGTGTTTGGTGCAGAGTGTGTTTGAAAGCATGAATCTAATTTTGCTGATCCAGAAACGGAGCAGTGAAATAAAGCGTCATAGTGTGTATTAACACTAGTGAGAGTGTGTGTGTGTGTGTGTTTTGTCGCTGTTCAGAACAGGTGCTGAACTCGGGTTGCACGTCAACTTCCTCAACTCAAGCAAAGCCAAAATGTTTGTTTTGGGTTTTATTTATTTATGTTTGTTTTCAATGATTTATTTCAGAATAAATCTGAAGGCGTTCAATTCCCACCCGCCTACCTAGAGTTAATCTAGTTAACTCTGTCATAGCTAAATACCGTGTTTTAACATTTGCTGTGCAGGTTCCTAGACCCTGCGAGTTGTACAAATCGATAAACTATGCAGTTTAATAAAACACAAACAAAAACGTTGATGTCATTTATTAACGAAGCTCGCTGATCCATCTTCAGTAAGCACTGGGTCCCGGTCCGGGTTGTGATGGATACCAGGGTCGCTCCGGGGAACGCCGCAGACGAGACGGGTATACTTCTGGGATGGGAAACTGCAAGGCATCATACACGGGCGCATTTATGCAAACGTAGCACAGTCCATGCACCGGGATGTTTTTGAGAGTTGGAAGGACACCGGAGAACCCGGAGGAAACCCACACGGACACAGGGAGAACTTGTGAAAATCCACGTGGACCAGGCGTGAGCAATCTTATCCGGAAAGGGCCGGTGTGGGTGCAGGTTTTCATTCCAACCGAGCAGGAGGCACACCTGATTCCACCTGTTTAATCAGTTGATCTCGGCTTTTAATAGATTCAGGTGTGGCTGCTGCTTGGTTGGAATGAAAACCTGCACCCACACAGGCCCCTTTCCGGATACGATTGCCCACCCCTGACCTAGACAGTAACCTGAGCTCAGGATCAAACCAGAGACTCCGGAGCAGTGAGGCAGTAACACTACCTACTGTACCACCATGCCACCTTTAACAGACTTTAACAGACACAGTATTATAGTTCTGTACATTTCCAGTCCTTGAGGCTTGTTGTTCAGAAACTACACACTCTTATAAAAAGGTTCTTTAACAACTATTCAAAGAACTTTTAAAATGTTGTTAGCATCCTAACTAGAGTCCTTTCCAGAAGGGAAAATGGGCTATTGTACAGGTTTACAATCAATCAGGTCAGTGCCCCTATGATGCTTCTTCGGATATTACCTTTCACGTAGTGTGTAAAATAGCTGTTTGTGAATGTCAAAAGATCAACGTGCACGACCAATGGAGTTATTGTCTCCCAAAAGAAAGAACCCATTCTGAACGTCCTGAAACGAGTCGTCAGTAATTCAAGCCTTACTTCCTGCTCGAACCTACGTAGGTTTGCAGAATGCTCGCCTATGGTCTTCACTGGCTGACCCGCCCTCAAACCCTGTAGCTGTGAACCATAAAACCGACAACCTCCTTACTGTTCATGATCACCGTGTATACAAGTGCTGAGGAAGCTGACATTCAGATATGTTAATGGGCGTTTAATTTCTGACACGGGCTGTAAGAGGTAGGCCAATCACAACAGCCTGGGCCATCTGACCAATCAGAGCAGGGCAGGCTCTCAGAAAGCAGGGGTATAGAGAGCGGATTCTTGATCGAACCGTTTCAGACGCTGTGAGAAAAGAGGCGATGCTGCAATGTATATTATTGGGGGGGGTGACTTGGATGACCGTAAACCTATTGTCGGAAACCTCCAAAACAAAATGAGGAACCTTTAAAATAGCACAATGGGGCATTTTAAAAGGTTCCCCCAGAGAGACAATCCACAGCCTTTTAAGGTTCTAGATTTAAACTTTATTATGCCGTAACTATACTCTTAAAAGTAAAAGGTGCCTGAAATGGTTCTTTAACCATAGTTAAAGAATCACGGACTAAAAGCTTCAGAGGATTGAAGGGGATTGTTGACGATGCCAAAAATGGTTCCTCTAGGTCATTGCTTTAAATAACAATTTTTCTGGAAGATAATGCAAAATGGTTAAACCCATACAGCAAAAAATTAATTAAATAAATAAAGCATGAAAGTGTGATGTAGCAAATATTTCAAGGTGTCCTTTTTAAAAAAAAAAAAAAAAAAAAAAAAAAAAAAAAAAAAAAAAAAAAAAAAACACACAACAGCTTTTCATATTAATTACATCATGCAAAATCTTCTAACATGTACAAGTGAGAGTCCATGTCATTAAATCTGGTCATGACTTTTGTTTTACAGTGTCAGTACAGTGGCGTTAGTCTCCCTGCACTTCACAGTCGAGTAATTTCGCTCTTCTAAAATACTTATCGAACCTCGTGAAAGGCATGTTTTTGAGCTGACGGGTTGGTCTCGTGTGTTAGACGAGGATTATAAAATTCTGTGCTTTTCCTGTGCATGTGCTATTTTTTTTTAAAAAGCAGGTGATCAATGTTTTTCACTGAACCTATAAAAACACTTCAGCTCTGGTGTCACCTGAAGTGAGATATCAGCTTCACGGCAGTAAACAGGGAGAAGAGAAAAAATAAAATAAAAAATGGCAGTCAGAGGTAGAGAGAATCACTTAATTATCACTGCATAGAGATTTAAAAGCGTCGCCGAACCTCGGTTTAGAGGAAAGTGGAGAAAAATCCGAGCACCAGACTATAAGGTTGGATTCATCAAGACTTCTCACCCGGTTATTGTGTAATAACTTATTTAATGAGCGAAACGCTCTCTCTAGCCCACTCGTGTCACTATTCCGTCAGCCTCTGTTTCACTATGGTAACAAGGAACCGTTTGTGGCTGGTATACGCAGGCATTAGCAGGACTTTGTCGCTGGCGGCTCAGATGAATCAGCTAGGGAAAATAAATAAATAAATAAATAAATAACTCCCGCTCACTTTTGGAATGAAATGAGCATTAAATCAGCTGAACAATACAGTGTGGATGCTTGTGATAATAATCCAAGGTTAGTCCGTTTTGAGTGCTAATCGAGCGGCATTATAACGAAGCATTAAGTGGTGAAGAGGATCGGGAAAAGATGGTAATTAACTTGATTATTACATTAAAGATTTATTCGGTCAATATGAAAAGAAAAAAAAAAGGGAGGGGGGGCTTGACCTTACCATTCCTGGTCGCTGGGATGGTACGCTGAAGCATACACCTGGAAATGTGCATGTAGTGTACCATTAAAGCTTTACTGGACCATCAGACCCATGCACTTTTTGAACATCCCATTCCAGATTTATTCTTCTTTAGCCGTTATAATTTACTCCACTCTTCTGAGAAGGCTTTCCACTAGTTTTTGGAGTGCGAGTGTGGGGACGTGTGTTCGTTCACCTACAGGAGCGTTAGTGATGTCGGTCGTCGTCCTAGTTCATCCCAAAGGCATATAGGACACTGGAGTTCTCCCACTCCAACCTTCACACAGCATGTTTTCATGGAGCTCGCTTCTTAACACTACAGCATACAAAGATATTCTATACAATTGCGTCCTCAAACGTTTGCTACAAAGTTGGCAGCAAACCCACGTGTGTGTGTGTGTGTGTGTGTGTGTGTCTGTCTGTGTGTGTTAGGAGGTACGCTATACAATTTTTCAGGAGAAAGACACACAATGAAAACCTACAAATGATAAGGGTACCATCCTAGTGACAAAGAAATGCACAGTTTAGTACCCTTTTTTTTTGTAGGGTGGTACCCTCAAGAAAATACTGGTTTTGTATTATTCTTATTAAATTTCTAAAATATGATTACTGTGCAGAGTAACGGGGTTCTGTTGTGCGACTGGAGCCGAGTCTAAAGGGAAGGACTTGGGGAATTTTTGGAGACTTGCAGCCGGATAAAAAAAAAAAAAAAAAAGGGATGAGAAACACCTGAGTAAGGAACTAATCGGGTTTTAAAAAATAAATAAAATGAATGAACAGGCAAGACTCTAATATATGAAATTGCATTTTAATTGGCATTTTGAAAAATCAATTGTTAGGAACCCATCCAATCATACCCCAAGTCCTATCTGTGATGTGTGTGTGTGGGGGTGTAAAAATAAGGCTTTGAAGAAGTACACACTCTTTTTGGTTTAATCGAAAGGTTTGGAATTCCTTTGATGTCCAAAAAAAAAAAACCACCAAAAAAAAAAAAAAAACAAAAACACACACCTGAAAGATTCTCTGATGAAAAGATTGAGATTTTTTCCCCCCCGTCTTCTCCAGGTTCATCGAGTGTTTTCAAAGACGTTGTGTGTTTTCTGAAAACTGCAGCCCGGTTAGCTGAAGACTTCTACCAGGCCCTTCAACAAGAACTATAAAGTGTTTGATGATGAAGAGGAGAACAACTTGAGAACCGAAACCGGTGTGTGGGGTTTTTTTTTTTTGGTGGAGATCACGGAGTTGAAAGCATGGCTAAAACCTTCTATAGACTGCAGCGCTTTTTAAGACAGGCCCAATTGCTGTTTCTTTTCCTGGGTGTGGCTTACATCATGGCAGGAAGTGTGCTGCTGCTCCAGCGTTCCAACGTGGCCTTGTTTCAAAAAGGAACCTATCCGCCCTTATCGTTAGCCTCCGTACCATTGCCCCCTAGATCCCTGGAGGCACCTAGCGTTAGCTGGCACCACAGGAGACCTGGATCCGCAATAGATCAGGACGTGGAGAATAATCCGGATCGGTCAGGAAGTAGAGCGGCTCGAGAGCGCTTCGTATCTCGGAACGTGAAGATCAGGCATCTGAGGCGACACTGGATTAAGGGCCGGAGAACAGACTCGGCAGAACACAATCGGTCAAACAGGAACACCAGACGTAAAGGTACAACCCGAATTACGTTAAAACGTCCAATTCTGACCGATTTTTAAACTCATTTCACGTTATTCTCTTAAGGAACCTACATCGGGTGCTTCGTAAATGACGACAAACACCACGCGCTTGGAGGAACAGTGCTGTACGACTTCCGAAAAATGACCAGCTCCTTATGTCAAGACACCTGCTCTGAAAGGTAAGCGCCGGAACGAAACACGGGACAAATCCGTGCTTGGTAACATTCTCTTAATAATTGATCATACTAAGAATCATGGGCAATTTACCATGAATTATAAGCACGCGGTTTACCGCACAGCCTTTATGACTAATAAAATGTTCTATGCATAATTAAAAGCAACTAATATTTAAATCGTTATAAAAGCATTACAAGGGTCATCACTGAGTGCTTCAAGTAAAATCAATGATATGTGAAACTACTCCTTGTTATAAAGTAAGACACCATTAAAGCTGGCTTCACAGTGTACGAGTTTTGGCAGGAACATCGTAAGACATCGTTCTTTGCTCATACGTGTACATCGTCAGTCTTAGAATGCGTAAAGTGACGTGCTCGTTGTGACCAAGTTAGGTAAAATAAAACGAATCTTTTACTAAAACCTGAACTAAAAAAAGAGTGCGAGCACTGCTACGACACTCGTCCAATAGGAGGACGGTATAGCATGGAACCAAATTCACGGGAGACAGCTACAAATATAACAGTGGTGATGGCAAAAATTTAAAAGAAAGATGCAAATGGAAGGAAAATCACTTTTTTTTTTTTTTTATTTGGTACAAGCCAAGCACAATTTTTTGAT
Organism: Ictalurus furcatus; assembly: GCF_023375685.1. Classification (NCBI taxonomy): domain Eukaryota; kingdom Metazoa; phylum Chordata; class Actinopteri; order Siluriformes; family Ictaluridae; genus Ictalurus; species Ictalurus furcatus. Next base: position 2,506,133 of record NC_071270.1, read on the forward strand.
TGATGCCATACACAGAACGTAGTAATTTTCTTTAATCTCAGGTCTGTCATTACAGGACCTTCATAATAGCGCAGTCGGTTATAGAATTCATCTGCTGCAGTGATTTGGTGATTTGTTCTAAAATATGAATTATTTATAGTGCAGTTACTTCTAGAGCTTCATCAGGATCACAAGGAATCATTACCAACCTACACAGTATTATAAGCACAGTGATGATGATGATTTACGGAAACGTAGGCTTCTCGGGGGGAGGGAAAGAGAAAAAAAAAAAAACGGAGGAAGAAAGCAGGCAGTGTTGGTCAGCCGGCACAGGTGGCAGAGTACAGACACTCGGTGTTGGAGCTGTACCAGCATTTGTGTGGATCTTTTATTTGCTGGATAAAACCCGTTCGGCACACTCGGAGGCTCCGACAGCCCAAAGCACACTAAAAACATGCAGGCCAACTCGCAGGCAAAATTGCGGCAAAAGGTTAATACTCTTCTCAGAAATGGAACGTATTAGTCTTGGGCATACTTACGCCGCCTAATTACACCGTCTGCATCAACGCTCCCACTCAGAGCCACAAAAAGAAAAGAACCGTCATGCGGATGATGCATAATTAATACCGTTTAAACATAAAAGCTCATTGTCTCACAGAGCAGAGTTAAAACTTTCTCTGGTTCAGATGGTGGGAGATGAAGCAAGCTGTAGGCTTTTTTTTTCCCCCCCTTTTGAAAACAGTAGAATATATATTCTCAGTGATCCATTAGAGAGAGACATGGTTATCAAAGTGGAGTCTGAGATGTATGCCCACTGTGTTTAAATGACATGACGGCGATCGCTATCCATTACTATCATGGATGTTATGGTTATTATGTAGTTGTTATAGTCGTAAGTCTAATTGACTGGCCACTTGAGACAATGACGGGTTCATCCGAAACGCGATAATTAACAAAAAGAGCATAAATAATGTTGATTTTAACTACAGTTTTAATGAACCGAGGAAGTGCGGTTAATGTAATACACAGTGTTTCAAATGTACATCTGTGTGAGTGGAAAGGTCAGGATTTAAAAAAAAAAAAAAATTAATTGCTCGAAACCCTTCATGTTAATTTGTTAGAAAGCAACAGTAAGCAGTGTAGGGAAGACTAATGGCGTTCACAGAGACGTGGTAGTGTGCAGCCCACTCGACAGTGCTACAGAGTACGATGAAAGCTCCCACGAGAATACCTTTCAAAACTCAGGCTGTTGGAGACGTTGCTTTATAATGAACGTCTACTCTTGCGCCCAGCTGCCGTAACCGAAATGACAGAATTACAACCTGCAGAATTTGGCCGCAGAGTACTCAGGAGAATGGCCTACGACCAACCCACTGTCCACATCACTTACATTTCTATACACGATTGGAAAATAGGCTATACTGAGCAGTATACCGAGTACGGTACGTCCACGTCTGCTGACACGACAGTCAAGAGTCTCTAGAGGTTACTCAGAATGGTGCGGAAAACAAACAAAAAACATCCAGCGAGTGGAAGTTCTGCCGCCGGAAACGCCATGTTGATGAGAGAAGTCCGAAGAGATCAGCCGCATGGTGGTTTGAGCTGACAGGAAGGCTACTGTAACTCAAATGACCACTCTTTACAAGCACGGTGAGCGGAAAAGCATCTCCGAACGCACGACGTTGAGGCGGGTGGTCAGTGAGGTCATTTACTTGTGGATAAAGGTTATGTCGCGTATCCAATAGCCCGATCTGACTTTTCCTTCTCGCAGTGGCTACCGCTTTGCTGGGCTGGAATATGGTACGGAGTGTCACTGTGGGAACCGGATCAGCGCCCCTCAGGCCCGTAACGAGGACTGCAACCTGAACTGCAGGGCTGAAAGGGACTCGCTGTGTGGAGGCGTGGCCAGACTGTCAGTCTACAAAGTGGAGGAGGGGCTTCCCGGCCACAGGAGATGTGAGTGTGCCAGGCTGAATATTCACTTATACAGTATACAGTATAAAGGCAATTTTACACGTGTGCAACCTCATCATTATTCCCCAGGGGAACAGGACATGGTCAAAAGGTAACATACATTTTTAGATATTGAAATTAAACTATATAGAATGAAAACACATACATATACACACACATACATACATACATACATATATGTGTATATATATATATATATATATATATATATATATATATATATATATATATATATATATATACACACACACACACATATTTTATTTATATACATATTTTATATATATGTATGTATGTATGTATGTGTGTGTGTGTGTATATATATATTACACACAAAATTAACACAGTATATACATATTCAAGATTAATTCAGTATTCCAAGGTTTTAATACGTTTTTAAAATTTCTTTCCAGAATTACTCCCCATAAAATATATATAGAATATATTGCAATTTGTTTGCGTAATATTTTTCCGTGGTGTAAATTCTGCCATATATGTTAGAAATTATTATTATTATTTTTTTTTTTAAACTAGGACATTATACTATAAGTTACTGTGGGAACTACTTTCGTTAGAGAAAAGTAATTTCCTCAACTGGTTAAGTAAAAATTTTGAATGAATTTTATATAACTATTTTTATCCACTCTCTTGAGGGGTGCCAATAATTCTGGAGTTGACAGATGTATACTCTGCACTCTGAAAAAGACTCGAACACACACCGATACACTTGCCACACACACACACACACAGACAGACTGGAGGTTTTCTGATTTGATGTAGCAGCCAAACGTCTCTAGAATATCAAACATGCCTGCTGGTGCTTTCATGACTTCCTAGGAAATAGAATGCATGTGTATATGTGCGAAGATGCGGATTTAATTCACAGGAATATATCCAACAATATGTCCACTGTTTTCCTCTCTGTAGCCGTCTCTCACACATTTACACACTTCACTCTGTTGCATTACACCTCTGTCCACATTTAATTGCTTTACTCTCCTAGCTTCTGAGCAACATCATTAGAGTACTAACCAAAAGAGATAGGAAAAAGATATTAATATAGAAGAAATATAGAAATGCCATTAAGTGCAAATGCCTTCTGGACAAAATCCAGAAGACACAAACATTTAATTGTGTTGTTTCAGATCAAGTAGTGCGTGTTAACTCTCAGCAGCACCACTGTGCCAACAAGATTTAACAGGTGACTGAACAATTAATATGGCTTGCTAAACTCACAGCTAATGTAGCCTTATTTGAGGTCTTTCAAAGGGGCTTTCAAAAAAATTAAAGAAAAGCACAGTGTTCTTATGAACGTCACGTGTACCTCTGGATGGTGCACTGCAAACGTCTCAGTTATTCCAATTGACTAATCTTTAGACACATTTCTGTGTGAGTGTTCGGTGCGGATTTAATTTTTTCTGCATGGGAGCATCATCAGACGAGAGTTATACGATTAAAGTCTGTGCATACGGGTTATTACTGAATATATTTTCTTCTTAAAATAAAAGCATTTTCTCGTCGTGTGTGAAACCTGACGCACCAAATATGTCTTAAATCTATTTTATTTTGTCTTTAAGGGTATGCACTAAAATGCATACAAGTGTACAAATATGCAAGAAAAACACATGCATCAATCAATCAAATTTGCACTATTAATGGTTTCTCCAATTCTCTCGCCCTCTCAGACAGAAATGTCCACTATCATGGCTGCTTTCACACCCCAAAGAACATCAGTGCTACTATCCTTCTCCATGCTGGCCAGCAGAACATGACCTCACAGCTGTGTGTGGAGACATGCACTGATCAGGTTGGAGCCCACATCCCCCTGAACTTGCTCACTTCAGCCTTTTAGTTCGCCTCCTTTGTACTTACTTCAAAAGAGGCCATCATCAATCAATAGCCCTTTGTGATTCAAGAGCCTCTTTTCCAGTTTTTTTTTTTTTTTGGCCAGAGAAGGCATAATGGAGCTTTAATGTGCAACAGATAATAGAGAGAGTGTCATTAGTTTGTACTTTGCTTTTACAATATGAATCCATGACGGTATGACTTTAGGATGTGACATTCTGACCCGCTCAGGAGCTGCCTCTGGCTGTATTGAGGGGGCGGGACTGTCTCTGTGGCCACACCTCTACTTTTCTCCTAATGCAGCAGAATGTAGACGTGCAGCTGTGTGGGCGGAGCAAAGCTACAAACTACACCTACGATGCAGACTACTTACAGGTGTACAGCACACCTGTGCTAGGTGACACATGCATATACATCATTTTGAGATACTGACCTAATTTAGTTAATTATCGTCGTGTGTTTCTTTCATCTGGATGACATTCGGTTCTCATAAAGAGATAAATACATGGCATCCCCGGCACAGATTCATATCCAGTGCAAGTTCATATTCCGTGTGTTGTCAGAGTCCCGGTGTAGGGAGAGGATGTTTCTGCCCGAGAGCTCGTCCTCCATCACGGCGTTGTCCAGTTTTCCAGGAGCAGGTAACACTTGGCTGCGGCACCTCATTGAACTCGCTACGGGTTACTACACGGGCAGCTACTACTTTGATGGCTCTTTGTACAACAAAGGTGAGACCCTATTACTTAATGACATGGGATTAAATAAAAATGATTCAGTAATTTAAGGAATTTTTGATACAAATTTTGCAAATTAATTGGAAATTACCAAAAAAAATTTCTAAATTTTTTATTTCAATTACCTTTTTTTTTTTTTTTTTTTTTAAACACTATTGTGGGTATAGGACGCAGCCGGACACACCCTCTAAAACCTGACTAAAACACTTGATTGACAATGTATCACGGATATCCCGGAAGCTACTCGGACTACAGTTCCCAGCAGCCGCTGCACCACACCATCATTGTCACATGACCACCTGCAGCCGAACCAGATCCTTGTTAACGAGCACGCTGTAGATCTAGCCACAGTATCGCACGGCGCGAGTGGTCTTGCGTTTCTCTCCATGCCGTTGTTTCTATTCTGGTCTTTGCGTCACGTTTATTCCGCGCCTTAGCGTTTTTGCCTCGTGTTCATAGCTTCTTGCGTTTGTTTTGATTATTATTAAAAACTTAAATCTGCACTTGCATCCTTCTCCGCCTCCGAACCCTGACGGTTTGTCATTCAGAAACAGTTACTTGTATACTCGGGTAATTCTTGTCCCGTTAATGTCGCCAAAGTTTCTGAAAGCCTCTTCTGAAAATATTTTCTACCTTGTTAGGCTTTAAGGGAGAGAAGGATTACTGGCGAAGTGGGAGAACTATCTGTGTAAAGACGCATGAGAGCGGGCAGAAGGAGATCAAGAAGTTCGAGTCAGCCATCCTGTTAATTCGGAACCCGTACCACTGCCTTGTCGCGGAGTTCAATCGCAAGAATGCTGGGCACCTGGGCTACGCAACAGACGCACACTGGAAGAGTAACGGTAATCATGGACTAAGGCAGATTTGAGGGTTGGCATTTAACGTTTAGCATGACGGTCATCACAGCCTGTTATGTTAATCGCCGTTATGAGCTACTTTGATTAAACTGTCTTATTCCATAAGCATGCACAGATGAGTTATGTGTGTGTGTGGGGGGGGGGGGACGTACTCAAATCTACAGGGCTCTTAGGATGCCATGACAGTACAGTCATCAATGTGAGGATTTAGATGGAAGCAAAAGAATTTTAATGTAAAAATCACTTCGATGACCATACCGTACTTAGGAAGACAACGTGCCCACATTTTGAAGGACAAGCTGACCATGCGTACGGCTGTTAACTAAATGCCGGCATCGTTTTATTAATTCGGCAACTCAAAATTGCAAAATAAAAAGCACGACAAAATCCCACACACGCATTCGAATTTTTCTTCACGTGTTGGCAGGGTGTGCTGGATCAAGTGCTATTCTATACGCGGTCAAATACTGATGGTGGACGTCGTTAAAATTAAAGGATTAAACTATTTGTAGCGATTCATCTAATAATTACAACCAGTAGTATATTGGTGAAATGCTAAACTCCTGAACTTTGCAAACATGGACAATTTTGGACTAAAGTTGCCAACAGCAACAAAATGAATATGGAACTGGGCCGGTATCCTAAACCCTATATCCTAAAGGTCATTTTCATGGCAAACTGGTGCACTTAGGAGACCTTTTCATATTGAGACATGGTCAGCTCTCATATTTTATGATACAGTAACACGTGCAGGTCAATACCAAGTCACATTTTCCATCAAGATTTTTTTTTTTTAGTTTCTAAATCACGTGCTGTCATCCTCAGAATGGCCCGAGTTTGTGGAGACTTATTCCTCATGGTGGGCGTCACATGCTCTGGCCTGGCTCCAGTTCTCCAGACGTGTGCTGGTGGTGCACTACGAGCAGCTCCTCACAGATCTCGTCCACCAGCTCCGGCTCATGACGGCCTTCCTGAACGTCACGGTTCCTGAAAAACGGCTCTTGTGTGCCGAGAGAAACCGAGATGGTCACTTCAAACGCACAGGATCTCGACGTCTCACCTTCGACCCCTTCACGGAAGGCATGAGGACTCGTATAGACGGCTACGTGCGGGAGGTGGACCGTGCTCTCAGGGACAGAAATCTGAGTGGCCTGCCGCAGGAATACATGCCCAGGTGATGAACGCTAATAAGCTAGTGCGTGAGCTTGGTGGATTTCTTTCTGCAGGACGGGACGGAGGAAAACACTGATAAAAGTGCCTGGGAACTCGCAGTTAACCAACACAACAATCTTGTGGCCTTCTGGTGGTTTATGCTCTTGTTCTTTATCATCATGTTACTTGAATAAACGGCAACCCAATTTGTGGTTTGTACACATTAAACCCCACTGTTGAACTTCTAACCATGATATCTTCGATTCAATTCTATTTCTCCTGGGAAATATTATGGGATCACCACACTTTGAGGATGTTCACCTGGCTTTTTTGCTTCGTAGCAAATAAACAAAAGCACAGATATGACAACGTACACTTGCCCAATTTCCCCGCTTCCAAAAACATCAACTTTGAGAACCGATTGTTCACCTGCTGCCTAATATATCCCACCCCTCGACGGGTACCATCGTAGCGAGATGGTCACGTCACCCGTCAGTGGCTTTATTATGACGGATCAGTGTAACATTTTACAGTAAACGCTCGCTTTAATTTATTTTTAAAACTCTCCTGAGGGTTCAGCTCTATAGCATAAATATAATCAGCCAAATCAAGTTAAGAATTTAAAATACTTATTATTTAGTAATTTCAGATCAGAACATTTTAAGTAGACAGGAGTATTTAATATACTCAGAAAATATGTTAGACAGTACATCTAGATCTAAACGAACGTTATTTCTGTTCAAGAGTGTAACGCGAGTTGTGTTCTCCATAAGGGACGTTTGGTGTTTGCTTCTTTAATCCGACGTAATTGGTTTGATGCAAGCGTTCACACAATGATAACCTTATAGCTATAATCCGTCAGACATCACGTCTTGGTGGATCGACTCCTTTTGGATTAAAGGGGACATTTTGTAAATCCTTTTTCTCCAAACTGCCACTTTATCCTGAATAAGGGTGACCGAAGAAAACGGTTTTCTTCTCACATCACTGCTAATGTGCTCATACATATTCTATTTCCACTTCAAGTCTCGAGTGTCCTGGAGATGCAAGTAAGTAGAACATGTAAACATTCACTTACGATGGATTATAAACACCAACGCATGCTTGTGGACTTCTGCAGTGTAACGGGCAGAAACACGAACAGGTCAGTCAAAGTGACCGCCTTTGAACTATCCACATTCACGAAAAGTTCAATCTGTATGTCTACAGGGCCACTCCTAATCCCTCACTTTACCGTTAGAGAATTTTTCCACTCTTATCTTTACTGTAAAATCATGCTTTACATTCCCTTTGTTGATGTGAACGTCACATGCATTTCTTTTCTCTCTCCAGATGTTTATCATATTTAACTATTTCTCGCTCATTCTTTTCTTTCCTTTTATTTTGCCTCCATCCATTTTCTAAGAGCAGCTTTAACAGTCAAATGTGGAGGTGGTGGTGGGTTTGTACTAAAACGATACAAAAATATTTACATATTTCCATTTAAATAGAGAGCGAGCGAGCGAGCGATAGATAGAGAGACAGACAGATAGAAAAGCACAGCTTAATAGCATCACTTTATTGACCTCTGCTGGGGGGGGTGGCAGCTTATTTTGTTGGCATGATTCTCCATGGCGATAACAATATCCTTTTGAGGCAATGCCTATAAGCCATATATGGTTAATTGTGGGCGTCTTTATTTAAATGAGCACAAGAAAATGCATATGCACGGTGGCTATAAACATTTGGTATTCACCAAGCTTCATCGCTTACATCTGTGCAGATCTTCTGCATACACGTTTAATGAATCCCAGGTTTATTGTTCATATCAAGGTTTGCATTTAAACCAGAGTCAGTGCCTGCATCCGAGACTGATCTCGTACACATGCTGCCTGTGCTCACACACACACAGCTAAAATTATATGCTAAGCCTGCACCTAAGCAGGAACATGTTGTGTTGATCGAGCTGCCATCTGTTTTCCAGCTCCAGATTAGAGGTTGATTGGTTGCTCTAAAAATACCCAGGAGGTCAAACTGCAGTTGTTTGTTCTGCTTTATGGGTCTTGATGATAGTGTTTTCTTTCTCCAACACATTTAGATTGCAGTTTTATACTCCAGGGACACAAGAGGATGAAATATGTTGACTGATGTTTCTGATCTACTGCCAAAAGCAGTGCAATTATCATATTAAGTGGTTTTACTGCAACTTGTTATCCCCATTAAAATCAGCCTTAGATCAACGGTGGTGTCAGGATTTGAAGTCCTGTTAAAGTTAGAAGTTCTTATCAGCAAGCATGTCGAATTCCCATTCTCATCACATATAACCTGCTAGGGTAATTCAGGAAAGCCTGAAGCAAGTTAAAAAGTTATTGTACGATTTCTTTATTACCGTTTGCATCATGGTCATAAATCAGACTGGTATACAAAATCAGGCTGATGCTAAAAATGGAAGCGTTTTACCACAGGAACCTTTTCAGGAACCAGGAATTCTACCTGGGTGGCATTAGCTGGCTAGTCTGGGAAGCAACTCTCGGCAGCACCGCTACACTTAAGATTTAATTGGTGCTTGTCAAAAGGTGTTGAACAATTACAGTGGATGCTAACCACACAGCTAATTAGCGGTGTAACAAGTGGTGTTTGAGTGGTCAGATTCTATGAAATTCTGGCTACAGACGTTTGCTAATGCTACTCCAGATGCTTTAAAATTTTGTGCATTTAGGGACACAGCGATGACCAATTTCCGTTGAGCTTTTGAAATGCATTGATAAGATGGAAGTGTGAAAAGAATCTTTAAATAAATAAATAAATAAATCATTTTATACACCGTGTTGGCATTCTGTGGCATTTTTCTGCATGGGAGCATCATCAGAAGCTTGGACCGTTTCTGTGATGATCTACTTAAACGATCAAAAACTCTATCCAGGTACTTGTGTCTTTTCTTCACCAGAGCACTACTCCAGTATCAAGCATGTCACCATTTTGGAATGAGAGTTACACACCTCTACCAGACAGGGCAACAAACAGGGTACGACCTAGAACTACCTGAAATATAAAAAGGACTAAGACTTTGCCCAAGTTTTATCTGTTTTCTACCTGGAAAAGGAGTCAGTAAACAACCTGTTTGCGTTTCATGAAAGTCACCTTCTCTATGGGATAAAAGCACAACAGATACGCCATGTGCTTTTCACCACCCGTTAAGCCTCGGTGCTTGAAACGGGCGCTTTAATAGCGGCGGCACATGCTTCCACTGCCTGAGCTCTGCCAAACAAGTCTATCCCACCATCACGGGGCTCATGACGTGCTGTCGATTTGCTAATTCACACTCTGCTTCCTCAAACAATCATGGCTTCATGTATGTCAGCAATAAAATCACTCACATACACACACACATAGGCTTTATTACTACTCTGTGCTCACAGGAAGCCATTTAGATGAAATGATCCATGCGCTTATAACAATCTGACCAGAAAATCAAGCATAAAGCTGTCAATAGTATTGACGGGGCTTAAGGTTTCGGTATACTTCAGGCAGAGATGTTCGACGGACTCCCATAAACAATGGCTGTGTCCGAAATCGCATACAGTACTACCCTACTACACAGTAGGTGAAAAGCAGTACGTCAGACACACGCCGTACATCCGGACTCAAGTAGGCGAGAAACACACAAATTTCGTCGTGCTTCGGGTGAGATCTTGCGGTATGCAACCGATGGACGCTAAATGCGAGTCGAAAATCCCATAATGCAACAGGACTGTTGTGGAGGAGCTCAGAAAAAAAAAAAAAGGTGGGAGACAGCACGTCAGCTCTTTTTAAGTATTAAACTTTGGTTAAGCAGGACTTGTTTAACAAAACCTGAGTAAATTGTTAAATTGAAGATTTAAATGAAACCTTGTTGGTCATCATCATGCCTCAGCCGGTCAAGCTAACGGCAACGAGTTTACCTCCGCCTGTTAACCCCGCCCTCATTAAATGACTAATTCAGTAAACTTTCCTAATGTGCATTTTGCCATTAGTTTGGTTGCTTTAATCTGGTGGTCCCTTTCAGATGTGTGTTTATAATGACATCGAAGGTCACAGGACAATGCCAACATGGCAGATGTAGCATGTCCGGGATTGTATTTATACTACACGCGCACAGTCCGTACTAATCAGTATGTTTCGTGCAGTAAGTACTGCGTCAAATCCCTGCGCTCGAGTCTGCACTTGTCTTTAACATGGAAGCTGAATCAACTAAAAAAAAAAAAATAAATATATAAATAACACCACCACCACCACCCCACAGACCAACAGGGGTACAGTCAGTGTTCAAACACATCCAAAAGATGTTCAGTGGTGAGGTCAAGGCTCTGTGCAGGACATTCAGAAATAAATTCCACTCCAACCTTGCCAATCCATTCATGGAGCTTGCTTCGAGCACAGTAGTATTGTCATTCTGGAACAGGTCTGAGCCTTTTTACTTCCAGCGAAGGGAAAGTGTAATGCTACATCATACAAGGAAACTCTATACAATTATGCACTTCAAGCCTTGAGGCAACAATTTGGGGAAGAACCGCATATCAGTGTGATGGCTACGTGTCCACATACGTTTTGCTACATAGCGTATTACAATCCTCCGCAGATTATACTATCGGCTCCGTGCAGTCTACAATCTTCTTGCTATCATCTTAAAAGTGCAACCTGCAGTACTGGAGCGCTCGTACACAATAGGCAGTACATACCCACAGGCAGCACGCGAGCTTATAAGGGGGCGTTTTCGAATAAGCATCGCAGACATGGACTGCTATCAAATATCCGTACTACCCTACTATACAGTAGGCAAAAAGCAGTACGCGGAGTGCATTGAAATTCTCCGTATTCACAAAACAGTAGACAAGAAATACCTGGATGACCTACTGCTTCTGCGTCGATTCTGCTGTATGGAGCCACTGGACACGATACTGCGCCATCCCATAATGCGACGGGACTGGCACGGACGAACCGTCAGAATCTGCGCCACGTCGTATGTCCGGATTGTATTCGCGCTTACCACTCGCACTAATCGGTACATACTGCATCAACGGCCGAGCGGTAGGTACTGAATCGTATGCTGTAGGTACAGTCGTAGTATGCGATTTAGGACGCAGCCGAGGTCTCCGCAATAAGTCTGCTGAGGCCTTTCAGGCAAGCAAATCAGAAAGATGGAGGACAGACATTAGAATCTCATCACATCAAGATCAATAAGCTGGCAGGATACCAGTATGCTAATTAATTTCACAGACTGTATGCTAGCCTTGCCTTTTAGCACCATATCATTCAACCATTCTTAAAATAAATAAATAAATAAGTAAATAAATAACCCTTCACTGAGGGCCATGAGAAACAGCTCAAGCCCTCATCCAATTAATCCTCATCCTCTGTTGTTGCTGTAAACTTCCTGTCCTTCAGTGTCTCTTCTTTCCTAAAGGGAATAAATCTCATCCACAAAAGATCCACCTCAAATACAAGGCTAATAAAAGTGTCTGGCTTGGCCTTTCACACGGAATCATCTCGCCAATGGAGGAGCCGTAAAAAGCGGCCGTAATAAAATAATCGATCTTGATGGCAGCGTTAGTCAAACTTTAAATATCCGTTTCTGCAAGAGGAGCGTGTGCAAGACCACAGCATTGTTGTCGCTCATTTGTGTGAGGTTAAAGCTCTTTGGTAGAGCCCTTAAATGGTTCATTGGTTACTCTTCCACCTTACAATAAAGTGGTTCCAAGCAGGAGCTTTTTTTTGAAAGCCAAGAGCCGTTAGTTTACAATGAACCCTCTGGTAACTCTTTAAGAACCCTTTTGACGCAAACACCAAGTTATGAGTCCTTATTTTCTTCTTGACGCCTAGAACCCGTCAGAGGTTTCAGAGTTATCTAAAATTGTTTTAGTATTTGGTGCAATCTTAGGGGAAAAAAAAAAAATAAAAAAAAAAGGTTCTTCAAGAGTTAATTGTTCATAGTAATGTAGATAAATTGTAAGATATAGCTACAGTTTTGTTTTTCACAAGCTAGCAATGTTGGTTCTTTCTATACACCGACCCCAGCACTAGAATTACTAAAAAAGGGAACGGAGGAGAAGATAATTATGACAGATTATGCAAAAATTGGGAACTAATGACCACTGCTGCAGCAAAATCGCAGGCCGAGCGAGTCACCTTGCAAAACTGATTGAGGTAAAATGAAAAAGCCCCCAATTAACATTCCCTGACATCCACAAATAGCAGTGAAATGAAGGCCAAATAATAAGTGGTCAGAGGGCTTTACACACAATTCTCATTCACACACACAAAGACGCTAGCGTGCCATAGGGAGCAACCTGGGGTTCAGCGTCTTGAACAAGAACACCTTAACAATGGGGCTGTGGATCGAACCGCCAACGCTGCGATTAGTGGACAACCCGCTCGACCATCTGAGCCACAGCCGCCCAATAACAATAATAACAATAATAACGTTAATGTTTCACCTGGTCCATTCCGCAGGTCTGTTTTAAATCATTGGTGGATATGGCTGCTGTATGACAAAACAAATCCTAAATGAAAAGCATATAAATAAATAATGATGCCTCCTTTTCCTATAGGGAGTGTATTTAATCCATCTATGAAAAGCTGACAGCGGTCTGAATTTAATGACGTTTCTATACCAGCACCAATAAATCACTCAAAACGCCATTAAATGCGGATGTGGCTCTGTTAACGTCACTATTATTCTTTTAACTGCTCGTCGTTTATAAAAAATAAATAAATAAAAAGGATGTCCGAATGCTACATTCATCCAGCTCGTATTATCAAAACGAGTCCAGCCACAATGAGCTGACAATAACACACGACAGGGAGAGAGAGAGAGAGAGAGAGAGAGAGAGAGAGAGAGAGAGAGAGAGAGTCCATTTCCTTCACTTCCTCTGGTTATTACGGTTTAATGAAAGCCTTAAAAAAAAAAAAATAATAAAAGCATGTCTGAAAATCCATACACTTGCCCATCAGCCTGGTTATTCCTGCCATAGGTTTAAATTGCACTGCTCTCTTTATTCATTCATCCACTAATGGGCTCCGGCGTTAATGTGGATACATCAGTCATTTGGCGCTTAATCAAAGCGAAGAAGGAGAAGAAAAAGGAGACAGATTTTATGTAAACTGACCGAACGCAGCAAAGAAAGAGCTGCAGTTTATAGAATGGAAGTAAAGCTGCACGAGCTGGTGTAGAGCCGGGATAGAGACGTGGTAAAGATGTTTAAGCGGAATTACAGGGCTCTAGATCATGTTTGCTTATTTTATTACACTGGTTTTGCACTTTACAGATTCGGCCATGAACCGAACGTTCCAGGTCACTGAAAGTGACTGAATATTATTACTTGTCACACTCGCACACATTCATTCATTTCTTACCAGAAAAATTACTGAAACCCAACAAAAATTCGACATAAAAGAAGAAAAGGGAAAAGAAAAAAAAAAAAAAGAAAGAAAGAAAAGAAACCGTTTGGGTGTCGTGTATTTCTCTAACCGCTGCTTACAAATAGAGCAGAATCCAACTGAGAGTTTAAGGAACTTTATAAATCCTTTATAAATAAGATGTTGTCTGTGGAATCAAACGTAGCTGAGAAAGCAGTGTGCGCGCGCAACAAAACAAAATAAAAGCAGGGTATTTCATTTCAAAAAAATAAATAAATAAAAAGACTAAGCACGACAAGAAACTCCTCTGAAGTTACAAACTGTCCCTTAACACTTCTACCATCTGTCAGAACAAAGGCAATTTAATTAGCTTAGGGGTCACAAAGATAATGAAACTTTAAAAAAAAAAAAAAAAAAAAAAATTCCATTAAATAAAAGACAAAGTCATTTGCAAGGACACAGAAGTCTGTCGGACTATTCTTGTAGGAATCGGAGCTGTAACTGAATGCTAGCTGCCTCAGCATAATCAGAGTTTTAATGGGCTACTTGGCTTTTCGCTAACACAATGATTAAAGAGAGAGAGAGAGAGAGAGAGAGAGAGAGAGAGAGAGAACAAGGTAATGCATTATTCATGACTTCGCTCGAAACTTTGTTGATGTCAAGCAACAATTTTTTTAACTTAATTATCGTGCGATATCTACTGACTTGCACATTGAATCATGAGCAACGTGTAGATGCTGGTGAGATGAAGCATGAACGCCTCAGTGCCCAACCGAAGTGTTCTCCTTTGTGCCATGCTCTCTTCACTTCTCAATACTTCGCGCTCGTTCATACCACTTTGTACGCACAGATCTACCACCCTCATGCTTTCTGTTTTTTTTTGTTTTTTTTTAAAAAAAAAAAACCATGTACATGCTATAAAGTTGTTTTAGGAGGCATTAGTGATATTTTGAGATTTTCCACAGAGCTTTGATTTAATTATCACCACTTCTCGTGAAACACGTCCATAATTGCTGTAATTTAACACACACACGCTAAGCTTATGTAACATGATACACACCCCCAATATCAGTATTGGTGCATCCCTACTTACAAGTTCTATTTAGTCCCTCCAACCAGCTCACACAGCCAACCTTTCATGAGCCATAAATGCAAGTGCAAATCATTCAGCCAGAATGAACCTCAGCATTCTTTCAAACACATTGAGTGAAATGAGTTTATATTTAAAAAAAAAAAAAAAAAAAAAAAAAAAAAGACGAAATACTCTCCGCAGCAAAGAAATAAAAATCGGTCATACACTACACGCCTGGCAGGGCTTTGCATCAAAGTCGGCATTTAGGAACGCATGAGCGTCTTCCTTTACGTGTTTTAAAATGGAAGACTCCAGGGTTTGGCAGAATCGTCCTCCATAAATGATACGCCGATAAACTCGCGCTAGAGTGAAACGGTCTTTCCAACTGTCCGCGTGAAAGACGACCCGTCTTAAGCATCTCGCCAAAGCGTACATCGGTTCCGTGCCATTACGTCTGCGGCGTGCCGTTTCACTGCATGTAATTTTGCCTGAAAGTGAATGAACAAAAGAGCAGTCAAGAAACATTCTCACAGCAGGAACACGCCAGCAGGGTTTGCTCTGAACGGTGCTCAAATGGCGTGAATGCCGGCATACCGAGATGACGCTCAGGGACGCCAGATTTATCCAAAACTACTTTTGCCCGAGACATGGAAGCACTGAGCTGTGGTTAAAGCATGAAGGAAAACGCTACGCTAAAATTCTCACTCGTCCTCCATTTTTCTTCTTCTTCTCTTTCAGAATTATGTACATTAATGTTCTTGGCCAATACATTTTTTTTTTTTTTTTTTTTTAAACCACCATGATATGAGAATATATTTTGCAGTACAAATCCTATTCATGCATATTCATAGCCCTCTGCATTATTAATCAGCATAAATATATTAGTAATGCCCTTAGGCCAGGTTTTCATCATCATAAAAACCATTACATGGATTTCAAAAGTACTTTATTTATTTAGCACACCTTGGATTGTTTTTCCTTCATCGATTCGGTTTCTTTGTTTTGTTTTTTCAATCAAATCCAGCTGACAGCGTACACGAGCTTTTTTCAGCACAGAGCCTGACAGCTCATCTACACATGTCAAAACTGTCTGCTGTGTTCCTCTGTCAGGACACACACTGGAGCACGGCTTTGATCGCAGCGACAGCCGCGTGTCCCTCCGTCCAAACGGTGCACACGCACACACACACACACACACACACACAAGTTCCCACAGGAGACAGCCATTACAAGAAGTGGAACCTTGACTACAGCACTTCTCTCATTAGCCTCCGTCTCCAGTGATGCCGGAGAGGATGAGATGCAGGAAGAAGGATGTCTTAATTTAGACACGACTCGAGTTCCTTAGTCAGATTTTCACTTTCGGGACAGAAATGCTGCATACGTTGCTGCGGGAAATTTATGAACCGGGCACGTGGGTGCTCTTGACTAAACGCAGCCGTGCAGTGGGGTGCGTCTACAAGCAGACTTGGGTTTTACTTTCCAGATAATTATTTGTCCATACAGTACTCCTACACTCAAAGAAAAGAAAATTGCATCTTCATCTTTATAATTAGCGCGATCTTTAATAGCATCCACGATTACGACGTCAGGTGCGTTTAAGTCGCGTTGGTCAGAGCAAGATGGCGGTTTACCTTCCATCAATTAACTACAAAACAAAGCGAGCTTTTTTTTTTAACTCTATTTCGAGGAAATGAAGAACAATGCGCATAAGGTGTGTGTTGCTTTATGTTTATCAATTTATGAAGCCACTGTAAACACTCTTTATATATACCGTAATCGTACGACGCGATCGTATTTCGTGCAGGAAATTAGTTTGCTTTATTGTAAATAAAAAAAGCCTTACAATAGCTTGCACATACAGTACCAAAACACGTAATTAAAATCAGCTTCCGAGACGAGTAAACATTCAATCTCGACAAATTTACCGTCGACTACAGACGTTGCATCCATTTATTCCACCGTGCTTTCTTATCGACACGCCCCCAACTCGGAAACTCACAGCTCAAAGTAAATCCCCCGCTCGCAATTACCGCTCAACTCGTCAATACGATCTTTCCGAAAGGACTCGAACGCACCGTTAGCCCTTGCTTCATGCACACAAAGTGAGCAATGCAGCGGCGCTTTAGCCCTTTAATCTGTCCTGCTCTCTCAACTCTCATTTGTGCACACCAGCTCTCAAAATTTCAAAAATCAAGCAATTAAGCAACGAGTTATCCTCTAACAATTACACTCGCTGCACAATCACAGATAGAAAGCTTTAAAAATCACAGCACTGTGTGTAAACACCGGCACGGCGGCCGAACAGAAGCAAAGCACTGTGGATAAACCAGCTGCAGTGGAAACAAACATGCGAGTATATACACACGGTTATTTAATAACCGCCAGACAAACTATTTAATCATCAACTATTAAAATATTTAGTACATTTTCTTAACACGCTACCGGTCAAAAGTTTGTGGACACTCGACTGAAATGTTTCTCGTGATCTTAAAAAACTTTTTATCTGAAAGGTGTATGAGTAAAGGTTTAAAATCAGTGTCATAGACAAAACATAATTGTGCCAACATATTCATTTCTTTCAATAGAAAACGAACATTTTATTTACAAATAAGTATTTGTTTAAACGGACGACTCGGATAGAAACATTCCGAAAAGCAGCCGATAAGAGTCCGGCGTCGGTGTGAACTCCTTTAATACGGTTTAAAAATCATCTCAGGGAAATTCCTCAAGAAATCGGGTGAGAAAAACGCCAAGAATACATTTCTGGAAATTCTAGGCGAAAAGGGCGTTAACTTTGAAGATGCTAAAACACTCAATTATTTTGATAGGTTTTAATCCATTTTATAGATATTATTTATTTCATATTTGCTTCATCACAACACAAGTCACATAGTTACATTTGTGATACTCCAGAGTTTTGATGACTTTATTATTATTCTAAAATGTGTGTGTGTGTGTGGGGGGGGGGGGGGGGTTAAAATAAATAATGTGTGTCTAAATTTGTCCGTTAGTGTATTATTTTAAAAAATGCGTCTTAAAAATGGGACATTTATTCATATTTAAACTCCCACATAATACGAATGAAGAAAAATATGTTCCTCTTATAAAGCATTTTCCATCTTTTTTCAGAAATTTCAGTTAACTTTATATTAATGAACAGAGACATTACCGTTACTAAGAAGGCTACAATATTTAACTTAGTTACTTTATAAAGTTGAAGTGTTTGTTGTTTCTGTATGCTATGTTTACATGAACAAACTTAATTAACCATATTCTGTATACCGTAATCATCCTGTATAAAATTGCTATATACAGAAATTGCGCATGTAAACTTTTACAGCGCCGCCATTTTAACTCGCCTTGGTGAGCGCTTGATGGTCACCGTAAACACCGGTATATACGCGCAGTACAGTTTCTACCGCGGTAACAAGATTTTTATTTAGATTTTAAACGGTTTTTTTACTCACCTCATTTGTTGGTCATTCGACGTCATTTCCTTCCCACAAATAATGGCACTTAAATCCGCTACAACAAGATAGAATAATAAGTTACAAACTCCAGCAATTAGCTAACAAACTAACAGGTGTCTTAAAAACACCAAACCGTTAGCAACTTGCTAACAGAGTTATAAATTTACCAGCTTACGTGAATGTAGACGAGATACAGGAAGAAATTTATCTAATTACAGAAGCTTTGCCTTGTCAAATTCTTTCTCTTTCTTCTCAATTCGCTCTTGAGCTCCACTTTTAAATGTTTATTTGGAAAAATAAGTATACGTTCTGTTACTTTTGCTAAGCTGCTCCACTGTTACAAACCACTAAGGCCAATTAAGCAGACCGCTGATTAGTGACTCGAAAATCACGTGATGAAAATAACCGCATCCTATTGGTTATGAGTGTACCTCAGAGTTCCCTGAGAGGAATACAAGGAGTTACGCTTCAAATTCCACAAAAATAATGCAGGATAGAATTAGGAAACGGTCTCAGTATGAATATAAAGCTGTAAGATAGAATAGAAAAATCAACTCTAAACATGAAATTGACGTATTTTGGAGTTTAATGTCTAGACTAAGTCAACATGTAAAACACAACTGGGTTCGGTGTTATAGGTAAACAGTCAAGGTGTGATGAAGCAGAGTCATTGTTATCACACTAAAGTCGATGGTTTTATTACAACACCACACCTTCGACTGTTTTATTCCTCTTATAAAACAGCAATTTGCAATCAAGTATGCGTTTAGTGAACAGCAAAAACAAGTTAAAGCAGCAATGAGCAGCATTTCTTCAGCAGCCCCTTTTTTCTTCTCTTGATGCTAATAAAAAAAGAAAAAACCCACACAGTTGTCATCCATCCATCCATTCATCCATCTTCTACCGCATACTCCTTTTCAGGGTCACAGGGAAGCTGGAGCCTATCCCAGGGAGCATCGGGTACAAGGCGGGGTACACCCTGGACAGGGTGCCAGTCCATCGCAGGGCACAATCACATACACACTCACACACCCATTCATACACTATGGACACTTTAGACACACCGATCAGCCTACCATGCATGTCTTTGGACTGGGGGAGGAAACCAGAGTACCCGGAGGAAACCCGAAGCATGGGGAGAACATGCACACAGTTGTCATGTTACAGAGAATTACTTACCCTAACCCTAACCCTAACCCTAATTACTTTCCTGAAGACTTTTTAGAGTGGTAGAACTCCGACTGACTGTTACAAAGTGCTGACACTGGAGACTCCTTCTATGAATGTTAAATAGACATCTCCGCTAGGGCTGATATCAATTGTCTGAGATATTGTTGGTATGGTGATGTATTTAAAAAAAAAAAAAAAACGTTTTTAATAATTACAAATCGAATAGTACGGAATTGAATGCTGTTTATTTGATATACTTTTTATTGTACATTTTATCTTTGTCTTTGTAGGCATTCAAGAAAAATATCAAACTCAGTTTTTTTTTTTGTTTATGTTTTTCAGACAGTTTGTTAGCTAAATTATATATCGTGATACGCATGGCGTATCATACTGTAGAAATGTCCTCAAGCATCGTGATAGGATATTTTTGTCATATCTCCCAGCCTTAATCTCTGCACCCAAAACTTCACCATATCAACGATTATGTGTTTCAAGATATTTCAGGTAATTTATCTTTTTTAAATGATGAACATATTACTGCTGAATTTTGATATTTTGAGAAGCCATGCAGGGGGCATGGTGGCTTAGTGGTTAGCACGCTTTCCATGCACCTCCAGGGTTGGGGGCTAGATTCCAGCCTCCACCCTGTGTGTGCGGAGTTTGCAGGTTCTCCCCGTACTTCAGGGGTTTCCTTTGAGTACGCCGGTTTCCTCCTCCAGTCTAAATACATGCGTTGTAAGCTGATTTGTATCTCCAAATTGTGTGTATTTGTGTACGATTGTGCCCTGCGATAAGTTGGCACCACATCCATGGTGTCCCCCGCCTTGTGCCCCAAGATCCTTGGGATAGGCTCCAGGCTCCAACCCAGTGTAGGATAAGTGGTATGGAAAATAGATGGAGAAGACATGTTAGAGATGCTATTAATCCAACAACTCAGACCAAAATTGTCATTTCTACCTCTAGTGTCTTGCTTTTGTCTCACATAAAACAGGTTTTCATAAATCATGAAAGCAAGCCAAAAACCCAACAGATTTTCAGTTCAGACAGTAGAAAGGTGCTGTTTTTTTATCGCCTTGAGTAAACACTGTTGCTACCACACACACACACACACACACACACACAGTATCTCAAAATGACCTGGCTACACAACGCCCACACAGCAGGGTTTATTTAAGCATGAGTGTGACTCATGATCATGTTTTTTCCTTTTATTTTTAGACTCCATTGGCCTTACAACACGATCACACACGTGAACGTGACGTTAGCCGCCGTGTGTTTGATGTGACACATGGCACTTTCATTGTTATGGCCGCATGAAGATGAGATTAGACAGAAAAGTCACGCTGCTCTCCATGACCCGCTAGTGGTTGTGTTTCTAAAAGATGCTCTCCAAACGTGAAGCCTGAAATGAAGCTAAATCAGCTAGTCGCCTACCAAAACGTGTTGCCATGCAACCATAGTCATAATCACCTTCTTTAATTCTCGCTGTGGGCCTCTCTTTTTCCTCACTTGTAGAAATACATCTGATTATGCAAGGAAGGAAAATATCTCCTGCTCTCTGCTGGGCTCTTTGTCTTAGTGAGATGAAACACTCTAGGGAGAAACATGCTCACGCTTTCAGTCAGCTAGAAAGCAATCGACTCGGGTAGATATGAGAAAACGAGCGTTTGTGTGTGTGTCATGTTTCTCAGCATGATGCACGAGTGGTATTTCTTCTTTCGTTCGATGGTACTAATGTCACGCTTGTTTTCAGACACGCGCACCGACAGTGTTGTGAATATAAAAACGTGAAAGAAAAAAAAAAACCCCACAAGTGTCGATGAAGATCGCACTTTACATAACGGCGACGTCTGCGACAGACCCATCAGCTCTCATTCCCAATGTTGCAACCAATCGCTGAGGCTCGTCAAGCAGCCGAGCCGTAAAGAGGAAACGACCCCGAGGCGCACGAGCCAGACGGTGAAGAAGAGCATCTGCTCGTCATAGCCGCATCACCAATCACGCTCTAGGTGCATATTTCCAAGCAGAAAGAAAAGCCTGTGAAAGAAAAAGTGTACTAGTTACAGATTCTGAACACACACACACACACACACAAAAACAGCTTTTCTTTACTCTTAAAGTGAATCTAATTCGTTATGACCTGACTAACCAACATTTAGCGACAGAGCCTGTGTGCTAAGCTAGCCAACTAGCTAATCTAGCTAATAGCTTACGTTAAACAAAACTATGTTACGGTAGTGTAATATTTTATTTATGGTAGTGTATGTGTAAAATATTTTTATATTATACAGGTACATTCTTTTTAACAGTTAAAACAGATGTGCTGATGATTTAAAGAGATGTTGTTGATATGAGAAATGTCACGTCCCTCCAACAGATAGAACAGAAACAGTCTTTTTTTTTTTTTTTTCTTTACAGCTGACACATGAGCCAGCAAAGGAAATAGGAGCTTTATTAGCGAGGCGGTGGTGATGATGAGGGTCGTACGGTATTCATTACTCTTGGATCATTACTTTTGATCATTCTCAGGAGATGAATGAAATATGTGGAGCGTGTGAGGCAGAGGCCATCGGACCCAGACAAAGCGATGAGACAAAAATGCTTCGCATAGACTTCACAGCCTCGGAAAAAAGGTGTTGCATTTTTCTCACGTTTTTTTCCCTAGTTGGGTGTGGGCAGGATTTCCTCCTCCTGCTGAACCAATATAGACTATAGATATATTCATATTATGTATTGCAGTGCAACATCTTAAATATGCACTATATACACAAATCGCCTGCTAGTGGAAGTGAAAGAGACGAACTCCTAAGCAGAACATATAGTTCATTTCTTCATAAAATTGTATGCTTATATTTCAATAAATATAACGAGTATTTATGATTTGAAAACTAAAATGAAGTATTATGTTAAAACAGTAATGTAAACATCAGCACAATGTAGAAGATATACAGACAGTTGAGGTACTTAAAAAAAAAAAATGCTCTAGTGTGTTTGCTCTTTGACTTTGAATACAAACGTCTTTACTTTTACTTTAGTATTTTGCTAGTTAGGTCTCGACGCAATGTCATTGTACGCACAAATTAACAAATTCGCTCACGCTCTTTTGAACTCAGAATAAACCGGCAAATGATCTCACCCGAAATGACTCTGATCTAAATGACTCTTATCTAAATGACTCTTATCTAAATGACTCTGATCTGAATGACTCTGATCTAAATGACTCTGATCTAAATGACTCTTATCTAAACGACTCTTATCTAAATGACTCTTATCTAAATGACTCTGATCTATATGACTCTGATCTGAATGACTCTGATCTAAATGACTCTGATCTAAATGACTCTGACTCTGATCTAAATGACTCTGATCTAAATGACCCTGATCGACAGAACAAGGCCCAGTTTACTTTTAGAACACACTACAATCAATCCAAAATAGATGATGACAACTCGCACACCTGCATCACGAGCTGAAATCTCTTTGTGTGCCTGTTTAGCCGTTAGCTTAGCAGCCCCCGAAGGATGTGATCGTTTCGGCGCCATCATAAGTCACTGACTTAAAGTCAGTCAGCTGCAGAAAACTTGCATTTTTTTGCATTTTGTTCATTGTACCTTATCTCCGCATACGTTCAGAGGGTGAGACCCAATTTAAAACGGGGACATTAATTGGTTTCACTACAGGTAAGCGACATTTCATCTATATCCAACGGACCACGAGCCTAGTCTTTTGCTGCCTGTCTTGATTGGTGGATTAGCATGTAGGGATGTTACAGTTAAGGAGGCCCCGCCTCCAAGCCTGAGGCCCTAGGCAATTGTCTACTCTGCATATAGGTAGCGCCGGCCCAACACACACACACACACACACACACACACACACACACACACATGTTCCTCCTTATGTTCCTCCTTCTGGTTCTGCTTTAATCAGTGAACGTAATGACAATTGGACTCCGACTTTGCATTAGAGTCATTAAATGGCGGCTGACTGAGCCGAGTAGCAGCGCCGGTCCTACGGAGTGTATCCGTCTTCATCACCAGCGCTGACAGCAGCACATTAATCAGCGCCTGTGTCTGCGCCAATCACACGCCAATCAATTCCTGTTAGTTTAGCATTTCTCAGAGTGAGAGACGGAGCAGCAGCTCAGCAGCTCACAGAGCCCGTGTCTCAGGGGACAGATCGGCAGAGCATCAGATCTGGGGAAGAAGTCTGATGAAACGCTGTGAGAGGATTCCCCCCCTCCCCCCACCTCCTCCTCCTCCCCATTCGAACTGGAATTATTTCCAAATTGGCTTTGCTATTTCATCAGCAAATTTAATTAAATCATTTAAGCGGATTGTGCTCACGATTTGCCAAAAAGCAAATTTTTTCAGGTTATTCAAGATCATAATATTATGACTGAAACGCAAAAGGTAACATTTTACTAGATTTTCAGATTAGAATAAAAGGAAATAGAATAAGCCATTGTTAAAAAGGACAAAAATTGTATAAGACCAAAGTGTCATTATGAAATAAAAACCTGTTACTATGAAATAAAGACATGTTAAAAAAAAAAAAGTGACAGTGTTATCTATGTCATGTCCATACATATTTATAAATTTATTTTGAACAAAATGGCCTTCCATACAGAACAGCCAGCTTCGAGCGATGATAAAGCTGAACCACGAGGTGGTGCTGCCCTCTACTGGTGAAGCCCAGCACTCACACTTTAAAATAAATCCATTTTGAAACTAAAGCAATTCTGGTTTAAAATTAAAGGGACTTGAAGATTTACAAATCCCCAGGCCCAGTGTGAATGTCAACTAATGGATGATTCAAACGCAGTTAACTTGCAATCATGCGAATAACACAAGAACATTCATTTACTCAATTAAATTAAATAAATTAACATTGTTGTTCTTCTTATTATTATTTAAATAATAATTTACTCTTAATCTATCATTTGGGTGACGAGGTTGTACTTTCAAAGCGGCCTCAACAGTGAAAATCACAGCATCACTGAAAATAAACAGAACTTACTTTTCTTCTTCGCATGATCGTCCGGAAATTCGCATGATGCTTAACTTCCTGTAAAAATGAATGTTTCATTACTTATAACGGATCAGGGAAAAGGGTGTTTCATTCAGGAGATCAAAATTTGTTCAAGTATTTTTGTGGTTTTCGAAGCATTTATTGATCTTTATCCGTGTGGAATTCTTTCTGTTGTAGTCTAAGGCGTTTTCCCAGTCCTTTATGGTTCTACATAAATAATGTAAATTATAATAGTAGAGGTTAATAATAGAGAGCTTTAATTTGCTGAAAACATTAATATTGCCATCTTGTAGTAAGATATAATTATACTATAATGTCGGCACTTCTGCAGTCCTGTTCGGTCTGATTCATAATTTAACGACAATACATTATATTATAATATCATTTATATTATGCGGTTTCTGACCTACAGTCTGAGTGACTCATATGATGTACACTAGTTCCAGAGAGCCCTGGGAGGCACATAACAAACCATGGTAAATATTCAGAAGTGCAAGTCCTTAGTATTTCCTTGTCCGGATGTCTTTATATCCGGGTCAGAGCATGTCCAAAACAGCAGGTCTTGAGGGGTGTTCCTGGTATGCAATGGTTAGTACCTACCAAAAGTGGTCCAAGGAAGAACAACCGGTGCACCGGCGACAGGGTCATGAGCACCCAAGGCTCAGTGATGCGTCTGGGGAGCGAAGGCTAGCACGTCTGGTCCGATCCCACAGAAGATCTACTGTAGAACAAATTGCTGAAAAAATGAATGCTGGTTATGATAGAAAGGAGTCAGAAGACACAGTAGGGCTACATAGCTTCAGATCGGTCAGAGTGCCCATGCTGACCCCTGTCCACCGCCGAAAACACCTACAATGAGCACATGAGCATCAGAACTGGACCATGGAGAAACAGAAGAAGGTGCCCTGGTCTGAGATGGCACCATGATGCACTATGGGAAGAAGGAAAGCCGGCGGAGGCAGTGTGATGCTCTGGACGATGTTCTGCTGGGAAACCTCAGGTTCTGACATTCATGTGGATGTTACATTGACACGTCCCGCCTACCTTAAACATTGCTCCAGACCAGGTACACCCCTTCATGGGAACAGTATTCTCTAATCGCAGTGGTCTCTTTCAGCAGGATAATCCGCCCTGCCACACTGCAAAAATTGTTCAGGAACAGTTTGAGGAACATGACAAAGAGTTCAAGGTCTCGACTCGGCCTCTAAATTTCCCAGATCTCAATCCGATCGAGCGTCTGTGGGATCGGGACTGGTTTTAGACATTACGAGGCCCTAAGCAAAATTTACGTTGAGGCCCCCCACACACCTACACCTAAATAAAAAGCACTTGAAACAAGCATGATTCCTAACCTTTTTATTTATACAAGATCTGCATGAATATTTGTATATTGTTACTTAAATGTCCATGTTAATTAAACTTCAACTAAGGTAAACACTAAAAAAAAGAATGAAAGAATGAAAAGTCAGGACCATCTCTTATTCCTTTGTTAAGGATGCTCTCATGGCCATGGCCACCTACAGAGGCACTCTTCTGGACAGGATCTCCCCCTCCTTTTGAACCAATATAGACTATACATATAGTCATATTATGTATTTAGAAGATATACATACAGTTGAGGTACTTAAAAAAACAACAACAATTGCCTACTCTGCCTATAGGTAGCACCGGCCCTGTGTAGGATGTCCGATCCATGGAAGCTCCACCTCACGACTTACAGGACTTAAAGGATCTGCTGCTAACGTCTTGGTGCCGGATACCACAGCACACCTTCAGAGGTCTTGTGGAGTCCATGCCTCGACAGGTCCGAGCTGTTTTGGCGGCACAAGGGGGACCTACACAATATATGGCAGATGGATTTAATGTTATGTCTGATTGGTGTATGTAGTATTAGTACTATAAAGACCAGTAGTACACACAATGGACACTAGGCGGAGCTAGAGCTCCTCTTTTTGTTGTTGTTGTTCTTGTTGCTTTTTAATGCCTCCGGACATAGCCACACTGCAATCCCTTTAATTAGGAAGACTCACTGTCTTTCTTATCTAGTCTGTCTCTCATATTTGCAATGAAATGTCACAGTGCATTTTTTCCCCCCAGTTTCGCACTGGCCTATCAGGACAACTTATTATCTAGCTAACAAGTATGACAGTCTATCTCACCCAAAATCTTAAACATGAGCTTTAAAACACATCCAGTTCTTTACAGGTATGCTCATGTACTTTAAGACTTACTTTCATTTATAAAAATGGAATAAAGGTCACCATGTAGCTGAACGCTGTAACGTTATGGAGGCGGCCATCTTGGAAAACCATACCCGCTTTCTCCCTTAGCACAATTGGCTAATCATTCTTCAAATTATGTTTGAAATAGGAATTGTGCTAGAAAGTTATAAGTGATGATAATGATGATAATGTAGTTCCACTTTGTTTAAACAAAATAAATAAATAAAAAATTAGAAGCGAGTATATAAAGATTTGAGTGTATAGCCATGATTTTTGAGCAAGAGACTTGTTAGCTATGTATCATAAAAACTAAAGAAATGAAGCTCGGACACGGACCGCTGAGTGATATTTAAGAAAAATGTGTAATTTTTTTGCTTCTTTAAATACAAAATTAGTATATATGCATTCTTAATAAAAGGGTTCCTCAAGCGCTCTTTGAATAGTTACAGGTTCCTAGTGTTTTATCTACTTGGAGTTCTCTATAATATGGTAATACTGTGGTAAGTTTACACATACACCCTATAAGGCACATGTTTAAATGTTTAAAATATGTAATAACAGAGATTAAAACTAGAATGTGTTAAAAACAAAACCATTCTAGCACGGTTCCAATCATTTTTTGCCTGTAAGATCCTCTATATGCTTTATCTTTTCAACCTCCTTTTATTGTTTCGCTAATATCAATGTTTATTGCGTTTAGAATATCAGTCTAATCAATGATTTTTCATTGACGTTACTTCGTCTCAATGCTACCGCTCAAAATGTGCCTCGGCACCTGTCTCGTTTTTTTTCTTTTTTTTCCCCCTCTCACATTTTTACTGATGCTGAACACATCTGTGAGGTTTGGTTCCAGTAAAATAACTACCTGACGTGTATTCGAGATGGTTTTGAAATGGCTGTTTACGGAACGTAGACGGTTTGAAATTTCAGTGCAATTTGGATAGTTCTTAGTTTAGTATTTCAGAAGGATGAGCCAAATAACCTTATAGGATTATGGAGTGAACCATTTTTAGGGGTTAAGTCTAAAAACATACAATTTAGTGTACGATTTTGGGACTAGTCAACTTTGTAGTTGGAGGATACTCACTCGTTTGGTTGAGCGACCAAATGATGGATCCTGGCTTGTACTGAAGTATTCAGAAATACTTCCTGAAGATACCTGGCCTATAGAGTGAACAGGTTGTCGTTTGTGACACACAAACTCTAGACATTATGTATTTTCATTGCATCATGGCTTCCGCTCCCTGTATTTACTCGTGGACTACAGGACATCGTGCTCTTCACCCCAGGACATAGTGAGCTGGGAACCACTCGGGCAGGAGAAGCTCGTTTTTTTTTTTAACAGTGCAAAGGGTCAACTGTCTCATTATGAGTAAAGTTTGGACGAGATCTGCATTTGCCTCGTAAATCCCACCGTTTACTTTGCTCAAGGCCACTCGGTCAGCTAAGTTGCTATGGTAACACGAACGTAATAATAAAATGATAATTAATCATGTAGCGCAGGAGTGTAGCTCAATAGCCTTTAGGAGGTTTTCTGTAACATACGGTCAACTCCATAATTACTGGTGTCCTCCTAATACAAAGAATGAAAAAACTAAAAAAAAAAATCAAATGTAACGAGTTTTATTTTAAAACAATTTTGAACTTAAAAAGTAGTGTCATTTTTTTTTTTTTTCTCTGCTCAGTTATCAGCACCCTAACTAGTTAATATTCTCTAATATCTGGAGAAAATAACAGGACTAATTCTTATTCTTGGCCCAACAAGGTTGAATTTTCTTCATGGTTATAGGTGATAAAAGTGATCTTACATGTGTGCAACACCATATTTGGTCAAAGGTACCCTGATCAATTTTCAAGGCTGACGATTTGTTAGCATTTATTTCGAAAGTTCTTTAGCCGCGTCAATAATCTGGCCGTGTTTTCGAAGGAAAACGGTACAACTTGAGTGGAAAACAGCATCGTCGTACTGCCATTAGTTCTGGAAACAAGTGTACATCTGAATGCATTTTTGCTGAAAGTTTAGTTGAGGTCAAATGCAATCGTACACGGTACAGCACGTTGGAGTATGAGTGACCTTTATGAACGTGCTAATATATGCAGAAACTTAACACCCTGTTCCCAGCTGCAGGTCAGAGAGCCCTTACACCAATATGCTTAAGTAGAGGCAATTAGACATGTACTCTAATCTCCAGCTGCCTTCCGGCCCGGGCGTTATAAACGCTCTCCTGTTCGGCCTGTCAGATCCAGCACCAAGATCGACCTGTGTGAAAGAGGCTCTGTGTGATAGTGTGAAAGGTGCTGCTGTGTGAGGAGCAGTGATCAGATCAGCGACGCCACACTACCTGTTCTCAGCGCCCGACATGTTGTGCACGACAGACACTCTGGTGCACAGCCAGCTGTGGCAGCCATCTTTGTTCAGGGAGCCTTAATTATTGCAGAGTGAAGGGGGGGGGGGGTGTTTGGAAAAGAGCGAGCCGGGGAATAAATCAATACATCATCTGCGGCCTTGGTGTCTCAGGCACACATACTGGAGGTGAAGTGAAATCAATAGCTGTTTAATCAAGCCTTTCTTTCAGCTTTTGTGTACATACATGCACAGCGAAAAACACATCCTGGGCGAACTGAATCTACTGCGCGAGAAAATCCACATGGTGATGGACGTGTGTCGTAGCTATTTGGTATTCCGAATTTGGGGTTAAAGGGTTTGTTGCATGTAGGGCGGTAGATATGAATAAGCAGACGCTACAGGAAGAAGAGAACACACGCTGAGCCTCCTTTGTCAAAGCGAATCCCGCTCCCTCTTCTTTCGCTCGCAGCTGTTTACTTTGGACTCCGCTCCTCATGGGTTGGGTTTGTAACTCCGAGGAGCCGAGCTGTTTGGCTTCGTACAGATGATAGTTTGCTTTATTGTTCCTCTTTTCTTTCCACGGGAGATCCCTCGGGGCCGCACTTCAGAAGAAAAGTCAGCAGATTCATGATAACGTGTACAAGCAAAGAGTTTTTTGTTTTACTCAAGCAGACCCCCCCCCCTCTACACACACACATACACATACACATCAACTCTCCCCTGCCCCCCTTTTTCCGAATTAAAAGTCGCCTTTTGTGCGGATCTGGTTTCCCAGGCCTGTGCGTCCACAAGGGTCCTTCGGGTTCAAAACCCTGACTCGGGCCTGCGACAACACTGTAAAAAAAAAAACAGCCCTCTTACAGAGAAGAGCAGTGAGATATCGGCTCAGTGCGAGCATGAAGCCTGAACAAACAGACCGCTGGAGGGGAAATGGGGCTTGTACAAACTCAGTGACATTACACAGTGGCCTTGAGATTATCTCCAGTGAAAATGAGATGCTAAACGAGAGCCACGGTTCGAGAAAAAGACGAGCTGAAGAACCTCTGCTGAGTCATAGTGCTTCTGTAATTTACTAAGGTCACGCGGCGTTAAACGAGCAGGATTCCGACTCTGAAAAGACACTCTGACCTTGACGTTCTCCTGTTTCTCGTCTTCTAAAACCAGACCGAGGCTCACAATATCTTCCTAGCGCACCAGTTCTGAGCTTTAGCGTCTCATATAACAATGCCTGGCTTTGGTCTCTTCTCGGAGGACGAGAGATCATTTTGTTGGGGAGCGAACTCAGAGGCGGCATCCCGCCCACGTTTATGCCGCTGTTTCGGCTCCGCGTCTCTCTTGGTTACAAATCCAAGTCGTTTGATGGTGTTTTCTCTCAATACGAATCCACACACATCAGCGTATGGAAGGACGACTCGGAGAACCCGGGAGACACGGGACAGATTTGGATTCCCTTAAAATAGGATGCTAAACCTGTGGCGTGTTCTTCTGAAAACAACAAGTTGATGACACCAAGACGTTGATCTAGGGAAAAATCAAGTCCCGAGAAAGTTATACACGATGCCTGACGGTTATAACGTTATTTGTCGTGATTTATAAATCAGACCAGACAATAATTCCCAGCTAGGTCCTGGGTTAGCCTTACATATCTTCATTTCTCCACCAGTCAGACACGTCGGTTAATTAGCTGTTTTGTTGGACCAGGAATGTTAGGAGCATGGATACTCCAGAACCGGGTTTAGGAACCACTGCGTCAGTTTTGACTTTAAATGTAGGTTTGTGTTTTAGAAGGTTCACTCATTGGTTTTCAGTAAGCGCTTTATCCTGGTCATTGTCCTGGATCCAGAGTCTATCCCAGGAACTCTGGCGAGGTGGGAATAAATCATGGATGGGACGTTCTCTAGAAGATAAAAGTCTCAATTTGGTAGAGTTATGGATTCACTGGAGAACAAACAGAAACAACCAGAGTTTACATTGTTACATACATCAGTCTTGGGGGAAAAAACAATGGCGTTCCTTCGATACACAGAGGTGGGAAATAATCATTACACTGCGACTATACTTACGTCTGGTTTTTCCGAACGTATCTCACCTTCTACGTTTCAGTAGGAAAAAAAAAGTCATACATTAATATCTTTCAAACA